>NW_013571502.1:0-1735 GCF_000499745.2 Eimeria mitis | reverse complement strand
AAAAAACAAAAAAAAACAGATAATAAACGTTCTTTTAAATCTGCTAGAGACCTGAAACCCTAAAAAAAAACACAAATAAATAAATGAATAAATTAATTAATGTTTTATTTATTTATTTATTTATTTATTTTGGTACGTAATGGAAAAAAAAAGAAAAAAGAAAAAAAAACAAGAAAAAACAAGAAAAAAACAGATAGTACACGTTTTTTTACATCTGCTAGAGACCTGAAACCCTAAAAAAAAACACAAATAAATAAATAAATAAATAAATTAATGTTTTAGTTTTCTCTTTATTTATTAATTTGATGCGTAACAGAGAAAAAAAGAAAAAAAACAAAAAAAAAACAAAAAAAAACAAAAAAAACAGATAATACACGTTTTCTTAAATCTGTTAGAGACCTGAAACCCTAAAAAAAAACACAAATAAATAAAGAAATAAATAAACTAATGTTTTAGCTTTCTTTTTATTTATTTATTTTGTGTACATAAATACACAAATAAATAAAGAAATTAATGTTTTATTTATTTATTTATTTATTTATTTATTTATTTATTTATTTATTTTGATATATAACAGAAAAAAAAACAAAAAAGAAAAACAAAAAGGTTTTTTTAAACACGATGAAGACCTGAAACTCTACAAACAAATACACAAATTTATTTATTTATTTATTCATTTATTTATTTGTTTATTTCCTTATTTATTTATTTATTTATTTTTATTTATTTATTTATTTATTTATTTATTTGCTTTTATTTATTTATTTATTTAATTTGTTTATAATAGAAAAAAGAAAAAAGATAAGAAACTATAAAAACCTGCAACTCTATAAACAAATAAATAAATAAATAAATAAATAAATAAACAAATAAATAAATAAATAAATAAATAAATAAATAAATAAATAAATAACCAAATAAATAAATACATAAATAAATAAATTTGTTTAATTAATAATAATATAATAAAAAAAAAAGCAACGACACAAAAAAACAAAAAAAAAAACAAAAAAAAAGAAAAAGTTATAAAATTTATTTACAGAGACAAAAGAAAAACAACAAACAAAGAAAAACAAAAAAAAAGAAAACAAACAAATAGATGTAAAAACAAAAAAAAAATAAATAAATGAACAAATAAATAAATACACAAATGCAAAAACAAAAGAAAGAAATAAAAAAAAGAGAAAAAAAGAAAAAAAGAGAAATAGAAAAATAAATAAACAAATACAAAAAGAAAAGACAGAAAGAACAAACAAGAAAAAAAAAACAAAAACAAACAAAAAGAATATAAATAAATAAAAAAAATAAATAAAAATAAACAAATAAATAAATAAATAAATAAATAAAAATAAATAAATAAATTAAACAACCAGAAAAACAAATAACCAAAAATAAATAAATAAATAAATGAAACAAACAACACTATAAACAAACAAGTAAATAAAAAACAAAAAATAAAAAAATAAAAAATAAAAAAAAACAAATAAATAAATAAAACAAACGAACACAGAAACAAGAACCAAACAAACAAAAAAAACAAAAAAAATAAAGATAAAAAACAAACAAAAAAGTAAATAAAAAAACAAAACAAGCGCAACCCAAATAAAAAAAAAATAAAAAAAATAAAAAAAAATAAAATAAATAAAAATAAATAAATAAATAAAAATAAAAAATAAAAAAAAGACGAACCAAACGCAACCCCCCCCCCCAAAAAAAAATAAAATAAAAAATAAAA
>NW_013571501.1:7188-7517 GCF_000499745.2 Eimeria mitis | reverse complement strand
ATATATATATATATATATATATATATATATATATATATATATATATATATATATTACACTAGGGTTTAGGGTTTAGGGTTTAGGGTTTAATACATCTGCATGTTTATGATTTCCTTCTCTGCTAGCAGCAGAAAAAAAGATATTTATTTTTTAGGGTTTAGGGTTTATTGTTTAGGGTTTAGGGTTTAGGGTTTAGGGTTTAGGGTTTAGGGTTTAATACATCTGCATGTTTATGATTCCCTTCTCTGCTAGCAGCAGAAAAAACATTAGTTTTTTAGGGTTTAGGGTTTATTGTTTATTGTTTATTGTTTATTGTTTATTGTTTATTT
>NW_013571501.1:6121-7034 GCF_000499745.2 Eimeria mitis | reverse complement strand
GCTCAACCCAGCAGCACGAGGCCCCCCTACTTCTTCGTAAGCAACTGCAGCAGCAGCAGCAGCAGCAGCAACAGCAGCAGCAGCAGCAGCAGCAAGAGCAGCAGCAGGAGCAGGAGCAGGAGCAGCAGCAGCAGCAGCAGCGGCAGCAGCAGCAGCAGCAGCAAACGAGGAGCTAGAATATTATAAAACTGATGAGAACTGCAGCAGCACAAACAGCAGCAGCAGAAGCAGCAGCAGCAGCAGAACAAGCAGCAGCAAATGCAGCAGCAACACAACAGCAGCAGCAGCAGCAGCAGCGGCTGCTGCTGCAGCAGCGCAGCAGCAGAAGCCATCAAAATAAACAAGCAAACAAATAACATAAATAAATAAATAAACAAACAAACAAATAAAAGAATAAACAAACAAATAAATAAATAAAAAACAAACAAACAAACAAATAAAAAAATAAAAAAACAAAAAAACAAAAAAACAAAAAAACTAACCAACATAGCGTTCATTATGTTTAATATTTTGTATGCATGCAAGCTGCTGCTGCTGCAGCCGCTGCTGCAGCCCCCCTAAATCCTTCTGGTGTATAGACACCCCGCGGCCCCCATGCATGCGCTGGGGGCCCCCATATAACACTCTCCATGGTCTGCTGCTGCTGCTGCTGCTGCTGCTGCTGTTGCTGCTGCTGCTGTTGTTGTTGCATCCTCCTGCTGCTGCTGCTGCTGCTGCTGCTGCTGCTGAGATGCAGCAAGGGAGATATAGCAGCAGAGTATGGGGGCCCCTAGATACCATAAGGGGGGCCCCCAATTGTCTACGCTTCTTCATGCTGCTGCTGCTGCTGCTGCTGCTGCTGCCGCTGCTGCTGCTGCGTGTTGCTGGATCAGTTAAGGATTTGGTGTCTGCTGCTGCTGCTGCTGCTGTTGCT
>NW_013571501.1:5393-5553 GCF_000499745.2 Eimeria mitis | reverse complement strand
TGCTGCTGCTGCTGCTGCTGCTGCTGGCAGCGGGAAGAGAGGCAGCTGGTTCGTGCATATGCTGCAGATACAAAAGGAAAAAAAAATAAAAATAAAAATAAAAATAAATTTATTTATTTTGTTTCTTTTTTGGTTTGTTGTAGATAAATAAATAAATATA
>NW_013571501.1:5045-5293 GCF_000499745.2 Eimeria mitis | reverse complement strand
CAGCAGCAGGAGGCAGCACCTCAGCAAGAGCACACAAAGACAAGCAGCGGCGGTAGCTGTTGAAGCCGTGCTGCTGCTTCAGTCGTTGTGTTTGCTGCTGCAGCTGCTGCTGCAGCAGCTGCTGCTGCTGCGGTTGCTGCTGATGCTGCTGATGCTGCTGCTGCTGCTGCTGCTGGGTGCTGCACCCCCCCATTCCAGCAGCATCCTGCTGCCCAGCTGCAGCAGCAACCGTGCTGCTGCTGCTGCTG
>NW_013571501.1:4377-4945 GCF_000499745.2 Eimeria mitis | reverse complement strand
GCAGCGGCTTCTTCTGCTGCTGTTGCTGCTGCTGATGCTGCTGCTGCTATCCATTGGCGTTCTAGGTTCTCTGCTGCTGCTGCTTCTGCTTCTGCTGCTGCAGCGCATGCAGCAGCAGCAGCAGGAGGCAGCACCTCAGCAAGAGCACACAAAGACAAGCAGCGGCGGTAGCTGTTGAAGCCGTGTTGCTGCTTCACTCGTTGTGTTTGCTGCTGCAGCTGCTGCTGCAGCAGCTGCTGCTGCTGCGGTTGCTGCTGCTGCTGCTGCTGCTGGTGCTGCTGCTGCTGGGTGATGGACACCCCCATAGCAGCAGCATCCTGCTGCCCAGCTGCAGCAGCAACCGTGCTGCTGCTGCTGCTGCTACTGCTGCTGCTGCTGCTGCTGCTGCTGGCAGCGGGAAGAGAGGCAGCTGGTTCGTGCATATGCTGCAGATAGAAAAAGAAAAAAAAATAAAAATAAAAATAAAAATAAATTTATTTATTTTGTTTTTCTTTTGGTTTGTTGTAGATAAACAAATGAATATAATAAAACAATAACAAACAAAAAATATAAAAAATATATATAATAC
>NW_013571501.1:3675-3959 GCF_000499745.2 Eimeria mitis | reverse complement strand
ATATATATATATATATATATATATATATATATATATATATATATATACGTGTGTGTGTGTGTGTGTGTGTATATATGCATCTCTATAAATATAAAATAAAAACATAAATATAAATGTAATATAAAATAAATAAAAAATAAAAATAAAAAATAAAAAAAATAAAAAAAAAAAATAAAAAAATAAAATAAAATAAAAAATAAATACCTTATTAATAATTTTTGCTTCTATTTCATATAATTTGCATAGCAAGCCCCACGCCTCTGCTGGTTCTGCTTCCCAGCTGA
>NW_013571501.1:3423-3575 GCF_000499745.2 Eimeria mitis | reverse complement strand
GCTGCTGCTGCTGCTGGTGGTGCTGGAGTAGCTGGGGTTGTGGTTGATTTGTCTTTGCTGTTTTGCTGCTTGCATGCATGCGCTGCTGCATGCACAGCCTGTCTCCTTCTTCTTTTTCTTTTTCTTTTTTTTCTTTTTTTTCTTTTTCTTTG
>NW_013571501.1:2800-2938 GCF_000499745.2 Eimeria mitis | reverse complement strand
CACGCCTCTGCTGGTTCTGCTTCCCAGCTGACAGCAGCAGCTGCATGCATCTGCTGCTGCTGCTGCTGCTGCTGCTGCTGCTTCAGCTCTCGTTATTAGCCCCCGCAGCAAATCCAGCAACCGAACCTCATCAGGCCC
>NW_013571501.1:2256-2700 GCF_000499745.2 Eimeria mitis | reverse complement strand
TGCTGCTGCTGCTGCTGCTGGTGCTGGAGTAGCTGGGGTTGTGGTTGGTTTGTCTTTGCTGTTTTGCTGCTTGCATGCATGCGCTGCTGCATGCACAGGCTGTCTCCTTCTTCTTTTTCTTTTTCTTTTTTTTCTTTTTTTTCTTTTTCTTTATTTTGTTGTTCGTAATAAGCAGCAGGATCAGCAGAAGCAAGTAGAGCAGTAGCTTTAGCTGCAGCTGCAGTTGCTGCTGCTGCAGTTGCTGCAGTTGCTGGTTCTGCTGCAGCAGCAGCAGCAGCAGCAGCAGCAGCAGCAGCATCCACAAAAGGAGCAGCTAAGTCAAGTGCTGCTGCTTCAGCTCTCGTTATTAGCCCCCGCAGCAACTCCAGCAACCGCACCTCATCAGGCCCCCTAAACAGCAGCAGCAGCAGCAGCAGCAGCAGCAGCAGTAGCAGTAGCAGCAGT
>NW_013571501.1:1561-2156 GCF_000499745.2 Eimeria mitis | reverse complement strand
GCAGCAGCAGCAGCAGCAGCAGCAGCAGCAGCAGCAGCAGCAGTAGCAGTAGCAGCAGCAGCAGCAGCAGAAGAGACAGCAGCAGTGAAAATTTGTATCGAAGTTTTTGCTGCTGCTGTTGCTGCTGCTGCAGTGCATGCTGTTACTCCTACTACTGCTGCTGCTTGCATGCAACCACTCCTACTACTACTACTACCGCTGCTGCTGCTGCTGCTGCTGCTGCTGCTGCTGCTGCTGCTGCTGCTGCTGCTTACGTTTGCTGCTGCGGGCATCGTATGCTGAGGTGATAGAGAAGAGTTGCTGCTGCAGCTATCGGCTTTATATAACAAAACGCACTCTTAACCATCAGCAGCAGCAGCTGCTGCGTGGTTTTCTTGAGCTGCTGCAGCAGCACAGCAACAGCAGCAGCAGGAACAGCAGCAGCAGCTGCTGCTGCTGCTGCAGGAGAGTCAAGCAGATGGCTGCTGTTCTCTCTGTCTTCTGCTGCTGCTGCAGCAGCAGCAGCAGCAAATATAATATTTGTAAGAGGGAGAATGTGGCCGTGCCATACCTGCACACAAGCGCAGCAGCAGCAGATGTATATACACTCCATACA
>NW_013571500.1:5045-6438 GCF_000499745.2 Eimeria mitis | reverse complement strand
ACTGCATAGTTTACCTCAGAATACCTTATAGAACGTTAGCATTTGCCTACACGCAACCTACCAAGGCAAGGCAAAGTGGAGGCTCTTGCGCTAACTGCAGGCAGAGCACGTTACAGTCAGGAGAGTGAAGAGACTTTACCGCCGCAGTCGCGGGCTTTATTTGGGGACTGTTTCCAGGGCGTCTCCGAAGTGACCTGCGGATCTGTGATCTGTAGCCCGAGAACATGGTTCTCATTGATTTTTTATGAACATTGAAATTCAGTCCTCCTCAGTATGATCTCTCTTTATACGCAATGCGCGTCCCACCCGTGTATCTTGCTGTTTGTCTTCCCTTTGTTATACTACTATCAGGAGTGCCACCACGGGTGCGCTATCTCTCTGATCAATGAGATTCCAACGCCATTCACCAGCTCATTGCACATCTATAGGTCACATTGTCAATACCGTTGATAAATTATAGGATGCGTCTGCAGGTTTCAGTAATTTCAATGTTACTGGGTCTGTGAACCCCGGGGCATTACAAGGGTTCAGGCGCCATACTGCTGCAGTTGCGTGTTGGGTCAGGGGACAGTTTCCAGTGAGTCTCCGAAGGGACATTCGTGCCTTGCGGCCCATATTGCCCCAGAACCTTGTTCTCATCGATTTTCTATGAACATGGTACATCAATCCTTCCTAGACCAACCTCTCGTTGAGCGTATCACGCGCCCTATCTGTGATCCGGTCCAATCGGAGACTCCCTGGAAACTGTCCCCTGATCCAACCTGCAATTGCGACGGTATGGCGCCTGCACCCTTTTTTGACTCCCTACTGCCTTACTACTGTCATGAATGCAGCCGCATGTGCACAATATTCGTGATCACCCGGATTTTGGCGCTCATTGTTAGCCTGTCCCTGATCTATATGTTGCAACATTATCATTGGTACAAAGATAAGGTTCACCTAAAGGTTTCAGTAATTTCAGTGTTACTGGGCCTGTCGTGCAGAAACCAGCGTTTTACAGCCTACTTGTAGGTGTGCTCTTCGCCGCAATTGGCAATGCTGCGACCAGTTAGCACGACCACTTAAGGTAAGAGCTTTGGCGAAACTCTTACCGCAAGTCTTTACGCTAACTGCACGCC
The DNA here is from genome assembly GCF_000499745.2 of Eimeria mitis. Taxonomy (NCBI): domain Eukaryota; phylum Apicomplexa; class Conoidasida; order Eucoccidiorida; family Eimeriidae; genus Eimeria; species Eimeria mitis. The sequence goes on along the minus strand of NW_013571500.1, from coordinate 5,320 downwards.
GACCAAGCTACATATTACAGAGCATGTACCATGGTCTGGATCATATGCTACCTGCAGGCAGACCATGGCGCTTGACCTTGGTAAGTTACCTACAAGCAAATACAAAGGCTCCATCAGTGTATACAGAGGTAAGGCATGCTAGCGTCACGCCCGAGCACAAGGAAGCTACGTTGAAGCTTCCTTGTGCTCAGGCGTGGCGCTAGCTTGCATCGCCAGCTGCGACGAGGTGGACTGCAGCATTATTTATTAGGGTTTACGGTGTATTAGGTTTTAGA
>NW_013571500.1:3468-4859 GCF_000499745.2 Eimeria mitis | reverse complement strand
TATATATATATATATATATATATATATATATATATATATATATATATATATATATATATATATAGTACATATAGTATAATAAAAGAAGGGGAAGAGACAGGAGGAGAAAGGAATATATTCTATAATAAAGGAGAAATAAGACGGCGACAGAGAGGTATATAGCAGCAGTGGCAGCAGCAGTAGCAGTCGCAGCAGAAGCAGCACCAGCAAAAACATTACAACCAACATCAGCGCCACCACCAGCGTCGGCACCAACAGGGACAGCAGCATCAGCACCAGAAGCAACAGGAGCATAAGTCTGACGGTTAAGAACACGACGGTTGCCCTGCCAGCCCGAAATTCCGGTTAATATCGACCCGCCTGCCGCATCACTTAAACGGGGACAGATTAACTGCAACCCTCTTCTGATGCTGCTGGTGCTGATGATGATGATACGAATGCGTTGTAGGCTGCTGGCCCCATCAAGGCAATTCTAAGAGAGTCATGCTGTAAACGACGAGCAGCAGAAACTAAACACATAACGGAACAGCAGCAGTAGCAACGAGAGTGGCAGCAGCGGCAACAGTGCCAATCGCCGCCGAATCGGCGCAGCAATAGCAGTGGCAGCAACAGCAGCAGAAACAGTGGCGGCAGCAGCTACAGCAACAGCGGCAGCAGCAGTGGGAGCAACAGAAGCAACCGACCGGAGGGGGCACAACGGCAACAGAATAACGACAAACGCACAGACACACAAAAAGAAAGAGACAAACAAAGGGAAAGAGACAGACAATAAGAAGAAAGATACAAGCGAAGAATAGAAAGAAGAAACATGCTGACGCGGAACCGCTCGTCGTCTTCTTATTTCTTCCTTCACCTCCTTCGGTGCCTCCTACAAGCCCCATGCTAAACCCTAAATCTTAAGCGCAAGACCTACACGACTGTTACTAGTAGTGCTATCTTGGTTCCAGGGTTTAGGAATCGTTTGTGGCTCCCCGATGGCCGCTTCAAAGGTGGTTTGAGGTTTCCCAATGTTCTTGGTGGCCCCCCTCATCCTTTGGGGCCCCCTTTGGTGCCATTAACGGCCCTCTGTGCCCTTGGGGGCCCTGTTGTCGCTTGGGGCCTCCTATGGCATTCGGAATACCCCCGTGGCATCCTGGGCCCCCCTTTGGATGTGGCGGGCTCCTATATGCCCTTTGGAGCCCCTAAGGCGGCAGTGCGTTTTTGTGGGCCCCCCTGGCGATTGCACTATATACATCGGGGACTTCTTGTGTTGCCGACGAGGCCACACGGTCTGGACCTGATGCTGTTACATACAAAGGCCTCTCCATCTCCCCTAAGAAGCAGCTGCAGCAGCAGCAGCATTTGTAGCAGCAGCAGCATCAGCAGCAGGAGCGGGAAGGTGTGCGACCCCT
>NW_013571500.1:350-3137 GCF_000499745.2 Eimeria mitis | reverse complement strand
GCAAGGTGCACAGACAGACAATAGCAAGCAGCAGCAGCAGACGGCAGGGAAGAGACAACAATATAGGCTGCGGCTGGTAGCATAACCTTCCGCCTTCAAACATGCAAGCACCTGGAGATACAACCGCCCGCACTGAGCTTATTCAAGGCTCACATACAGCGACGGGACAGCCATACTATAAACAAAGTTTGAAAAGACGGTAGCATTCGGCCAGCACTAAAAAAAGCGATGCAAAACGCAATGGAGCGGCGCACGGCGCATAACTCCACTCGGCTGCCTGAGCCGAAGAAGCAAAGAAATATGCGCTGCGTAAGGAATAAGAACCAATAACTCTACAGAACAAACATTCCGCATGGCTCGCGCGACGGAACAGTCGTGCTGGGGCCAAACCCACATCGGCGCAAACAATGTCCGAATATGATCGTTTCCCTTTGCCAGATATGCTTACTAAGACAAGGCAATGGGAAAGAGAAATTCAGCAATGCAAAACTTGTTCCCAGGCACTGTCGAATTTTATATACTAGAATTTTGCACTCAAAGCCACTTATATGTGTAATGCATGCTGCATCGCCACGTGTATCACTGAGTAACCATGGTATCCAGGAAATAAGGGCAGCTAAACGTCTGTGCTTTTCGACTGTTCAGAAGCCCGTTTCAATTTCGTGCTGTATTATGAAGATCAATGAGCGCCTTTTCGACTGCCGCTGTAAGCTGAGCCAAGTGCTCATTCTCAACAATCCGCCACGCGCTCAGGGACGTCTGCAGCATCGTGTTTGCGAATTCAGCTATATTTTCAATCGTTTCACTGCCCCTGGCCACTGCCTTTTCACAGTCTAATCGGCCTTTCAGCTGTCGTACTTCAGCCCACGCCGTCGATGCAGGGTCAGGTAGATACATGGACACAGAGCTAAATATACCATCATACACCTCAATTTCCTTTGATAGTTCATGAAAGTATTGAAATCTTAGCAGCGGAAGTGCCGTGTCTGCTTTTCGTGCAACCGCTATAACCCTAAGTTTCATCTTCTTATCCAGTGCAGATGATCCAAATCCTTCGCCATCTAGTTTGTACTTTTTCCCCTTCTTCGCCGCCTCTACGGTTTCCTGCGCTCTCGAGCAATGATATCTCGCCAAACCTTCAATCATGCTCCACGGTTCGGCAAAGTATTTCTTCACAGCGTCTGCGGCAACATTCTGAGGGGTCGAAGCACCCTGTACCTTTTCAAGAGTACTAGACTTTTTCTTAGTTGACAGCGTTTGCAGTAGCGCTTTGCCGCTAGCAACGCTAAGCACATCTTCAGGCTTGCCACCAATCTGTGCATAAAGATCATGCGCAGAGCGCCAGAAATCTTCGCTGTCGTTGACGACAGTCTCAGCAATTTTCGCCATGGCCTCAGCCACAGCGCTGGCGTCTTCTTTGCTGAGCTTCTGGCGCTTCAGAGCTGAACTCAACTTCTCCTTTTGCATCTGTAATGTGTTTTTGAGCTTTTCGTTAAGTAGCTGCACGCGTTCGTACACAGCTGCAACAGCATGGACGTCCTTCGCACTAGCCATAACTTGCAGATCCTGATATTGCTGTCGAAGCAAATCTTGTACGACATGTAATTCTTCTTCCGTTATTCCAGATGCTGTCTGCCCCGCAGATGCTGGGCGAGTTTTGGATAATACCACATGGAGTTCCTGGGCCAAATTTGCATCCATCTCAACCGGTACGAGTCCAAGCTGCAGCTTCCCCGTCAGCAGAGACTTTTGGGCTTGTAGTATATATTTCTCCAATGCGCTGCCCACAGCAGACAAGCGTTGCAAGGTTTCCTTCCTGAAATTCATGGCAGCAACGGCTGCGTATGCTTTGACGAAATCATATCCACTGCATTCGTCAGCAAACTCTATTGACTGCAAGATTCTAAGCTGGGCTTCATTCTCATGTTTCAGAGCTACCGACGTATTTACCACCGAAGACAGCGTCGAGAGACACAATTTGAACTCTTTCCAATCGGCCATCTCCCCCAGAGCACTCCGTATACTCTCGTAGTCTGAAGAAAAGGTCTCAGAACAGTACGCATGCACTTGCTCACCGTGGATTTTTGCCAGGTTCACCAACTGCAAGAGAGCATCGCGGGCTCCTTCAATGCATGCTTCCATTAGGCTGATGGTCTCACTCCGAATGTATGGAAGGTNTCAATGTACTAACAATCCCCGGTGTCTCCCTTGCCATCAATTCTTCTGTCAGCCTCGTTGCAACACCCACTAGACTGCTGATGACGTTCCGACGAGCCCTCAAATCTCGCAGTTTCTCATCATCCTGGACATCCATGACAGGTACGGGTTCTGGAACTTCGTGGGGCGCCACAGGAGCGACTTCTTGAGGAACAGACGGCTCAACATAGCCCCCTTCTGGCACGCCAGGCGCTGGACCTGGCGCTGGTTGTTCTGGAAACTGTGGCAAGGTAGGTTGCATCGGCGTAGGCTCAACAGGTAGTGGCTGAGTCGGTTGTTGAACGGTTTCCACTTCTTCTGCCTCCTGTTCAATACCTGGTTGCAGCTGGTCAGGAGCCCCGGTAGGAGGCCCCTGCCCATGTGCCACTTCCTCCTCAATACCTGGTTCCACATGCGAGGGGGACGAGGGAGGAGGCCCAGCCTTCCGGACAAACTCCTTTCGAGTCTTTCTCGCACGAGATATCGGCCTCTGCACGAATCCTTCATCTGGTACTGCATCGCCACCAGGCTCCTCTGGTTGTTTCGTTTGTTTCTCATGTGGAACTTCCGCTTTTGGTTTACGCCGCGGCA
>NW_013571500.1:0-130 GCF_000499745.2 Eimeria mitis | reverse complement strand
TGGCTTTCCTTCTTCTCCTGCTTCTTCTGCTTCTTTTCGGGGCAGGGGTATTTCTTTCGCAGGTTCCTCTGGCTGCGAAACTACCTGTTCTGGCGAAGGTTCTTCTTCCTGCACAGGCTTTCCTTCTTCT
>NW_013571499.1:1901-4668 GCF_000499745.2 Eimeria mitis | reverse complement strand
GTTTAGGGTTTATTAGGGTTTAGGGTTTATTAGGGTTTAGGGTTTATTAGGGTTTAGGGTTTAGGGTTTAGGGTTTATGTTTTGTGTTTCTTAGGACGCCAGAGCTGCGGGAGTGTCTCGGCGAACCCCTCATCTGTGCGCCCCCAAACCCTAAACCCTAAACCCTAATAAACCCTAAACCCTAATAAACCCTAAACCCTAATAAACCCTAAACCCTAATAAACCCTAAGCCCTAAACCCTAATAAACCCTAAACCTTAATAAACCCTAAAACCTAAACCCTAATAAACCCTAAACCCTAATAAACCCTAAACCCTCACAAACCCCAAACCCCAAACCCCAATAAACCCTAGACCCTAAACCCTAATAAACCCTCAACCCTAATAAACCCTAAACCCTAATAAACCCTAAACCCTAACTCTTCCTTCAAGCCCGTCAAGGGTTTAGGGTTTAGGGTTTTAGGCGTTTGTTATTTATTTGTATTATTTGTTTGTTTATAGTATTTTTGTTGTTTATTTATTTTATTTGTTGTTTACTTTATTTATTTTTTATTTTCTTTTTTATTTTTTTTATTTTTTTTTCGCAGCAGGAGGAGACGAATGCATCCTTTGGGCGCCAACATATCGATTGGTTTGTCTTTTGTTTTTTATTTATTTTTATTTATTTTTTATTTTATTTTATTTTTTTTTTTATTTTTTATTTTATTTTTTATTTTATTTTATTTTATTTCTTTCTTTCTTTTGTGTCTTTCATTTGTTTTTATTTTTTTTTATTTTTATAGTTTTGTATTTTCTTCTTTGTCTGTATCTCTCACTCTCTGTTTTTTTGTTGTTTATTATTTATTTATTATTTCTTTATTATTCTTTTGCTGTCTAGGGTTTAGGGTTTAGGGTTTAGGGTTTAGGGTTTAGGGTTTGTGTTGGGGTGTATATGCAGGTAGCAGCAGATATACGTAATATAAAGGAATTAACAAAAGCAGTAAAGGCAGCAGGATTAAGAACAGAGTCAGTTGCTGCTCTTCTTCTTGTTTTTTTTTTGTTTTTGTTTTTGTCTTTTTGCTTTTTGTTTTTTGTTTTTGTTTTGTGTTTTTGTTTTCTTTCTCTGGTTTTTTGTTTTTGGTTTTTTGTTTTTTGTTTGTTTTTTGTTTTGTTGTTTTTGTTTTGTTGTTTCTGCTGTTGTATGTGGTATATGGTCTAGGGTTTGCAGATGTTTAGGGTTTAGGGTTTAGAGTTTAAGAGTGTTTAGGGTTTATAAGAGTTTAGGGTTTATAAGGGTTTAGGGTTTATAAGGGTTTAGGGTTTAGGGTTTAGGGTTTGTGTGTGCAGCTTGCCGACGCTGTTTGTGTGTGAATGTGTTTTAATTTATCTACGAGTTGAGGAAGCAGATGCGGTGCGTCTCTAGGGTTTAGGGTTTAGGGTTTAGGGTTTAGGGTTTATTAGGGTTTGGGGTTTAGGGTATATTAGTTTTTAGGGTTTAGAATCAAATGGTTTATTAGGGTTTAGGGTTTAGGGTTTATTAGGGTTTAGGGTTTATTATGGTTTAGGATTTATTAGGGTTTCGGGTTTATTAGGGTGTAGGGTTTAGGGTTTATTAGGGTTTAGGGTTTAGGGTTTGTATTTTCTTTGGGGTGTTGCAGTGTACAGACACCTCGATGCTGAAATAAATAAAAAGTTTATTTATATTTTATTTTTTTTATTTATTTAAATTTTTATTTATTTATTTATTTTCTCCCTTTTTTCAAGTGTATGTAGAGCTCATATATCATTTCTTTCTTTCTTTCTGCTGCTGCTGCTGTTGTTGCTGCTGCTGCTGTTGCTGCTGCTGCTGTTGCTGCTGCTGCTGTTGCTGCTGCTGCTGTTGCTGCTGCTGCTGCTCTTCCTCCTGCTGCTCTTCTCCTCCTCCTCTCCCGCTGCTGCTGCTGCTACTGCTACTGCTGCTGCTGCTGCTGCTACTGCTGCTACTGCTGCTGCTGCTGCTGTTGCTGCTGCTGCTGCTGCTGCTGCTGCAGCTGCTGCGGTGGGCAGCAGCATTGATTGCTGCTGCTCCCTGCAGTTTAATTTTATATGAACAAATAAAACCCTCGGATCCATTTGGCGTTATGATGATACAAAACCTACAGGCAAACCCTAAACCCTAAACCCTAAACCCTAAACCCTAGTTGGTTTTTTTTTTTTTTAAACCCTTATAAACACTAAACCCTAATTCATAAACCCTAGTAAACCCTTATAAATACTAATATATTCGTTTGTGCCTTTATAGACATTTATTTTATGTTATACATAATTTTATATATAAACCCTTATACACTATACTACACCCTAAACCCTAAACCCTAAACCCTAGAAAACCCTAAACCCTAATCATCGCTACTAAAGCCTCGGCTTGTAGGGAATGCTTAGGCTGTACATTTTCTTATAAAGGTGAGGGTTTAGGGTTTACTAGGGTTTAGGGTTTAGGGTTTAGGGTTTATTAGGGTTTAGGGTTTATAAGGGTTTAGGGTTTAGGGTTTAGGGTTTGTGCAGATGAGGGGCTGCCCGCTGCGGACGATCTTTAAATACCCAACAATCGAAGCACAGAAAGAAAGGTAACATTAATAAATAAAAAATAAATAAATAAATAAATAAATAAATAAATAAATAAATAAATAAATAAATAAATAAATTAATGAATAAATAAAAAATAAATAAATAAAATAAATTTATTTGTTTATTTATTTATTTATTTATTTATATATTAATTTATTTATTTATTTATTTATTTATTTCTCA
>NW_013571499.1:1117-1745 GCF_000499745.2 Eimeria mitis | reverse complement strand
TAGGCGATATGGTGCACGTATATAACAACTTTATACCCCAACAAGAAAGAAACAGAGTAGAGGTATTTATATATTTATATATAAATATAAATATAATATATTTATAGATATATTTATATATATATATATATATATGTATATATATGTATGTATATATATATATTTATTTATAAATATAAATATATATTTATGTCTATAGCAACTCTCTACCCCAACAAGAAAGAACCAGAATAGAGCTATTTATATTTATAAATAAATAAATAAATAAATAAATAAATAAATAAATAAATAAATAAATAAATAAATAAATAAATAAATCATAAATAAATAAATAAATAAATAAATAAATAAATAAATAAATAAATAAATAAATAAATAAATAAATATATGTATGAATTAATTAATTAATTAACTAATATATAAATAAATAAATATACAAATATATAAATATATATATTTAAAATATACACAAATATATATTGTATTCATTTATATATATGTATACATATATATATATATATATGTAGACCAAATAAATAAATAAATAAATAAAATAAAATAGAACAAAACAAAGCAAAACAAAACAAAATAAAATAAAATAAATGAATAAAATAAAACAAACAAAATA
>NW_013571499.1:929-1078 GCF_000499745.2 Eimeria mitis | reverse complement strand
TTTTTTTTTTATAGCGTTTGGAGCTGCTGGATGAAATCGAAGAATTTTTGCTGCTGCAGCGGCACTACTTCTTAGCTGTTGCTGTCACAAAGACAAAGACACAGGTATTTTATTTTACTTATTTTATTTTATTTTATTTTGTTTTATTT
>NW_013571498.1:4119-6444 GCF_000499745.2 Eimeria mitis | reverse complement strand
AAAAGCTCGCGTTACCTGCCTTTGCCTCTCCCGCTTCCACAGTTTGGTCGCGGCAGTGCGTGTGTTTGCCGATGGAAGGCGGAAACTGGGCCAGTTGGTACGTTGAGGCACCAGAGTTAAACCATAGCGTTCGCTAGCCCATCGGACCATTCGAGAGATACATAGCACATCTGCTAACGCTTGCGGTTAGCTGTGGCAACGTTGAATTGCGGGGCTTGAAGGCTTGTGCGAGCACGGCAGTGCATCACCATTGCGAAGCTTCAGGTGTGCATTTTCTCGGGAACAGCAGCCGAGTCGGCTTTATCCCTTGCTGGCTGGTCGGCACAGCGTAGAGTAGCGACAGTACTGTATTTTTGTGGATTTAGCAGATGTGCGAGAGCATGGGCTAACAATTAGTCTTTCTTTGCGGCAGCTCAACAGACGAAGTGACCTTGATGAAGAACCGCGCAGCAGACGTTGTGTGTTAGTCGACAGTGACAGCCGCGGCGACGGGCATGCAATTGGTTCTGCTGAGTTGCCGATGCAATGTTTCAGGAAGTGCGCCAGTCGTCAACAGCGCGCACAAGCAACCCACTACACTAGCTGTGCCACACAGCTACCGACGTGCTGCGAAAGGGAGTATAGTCTTGGCGGAGTAACCTGTTTTTACCGCGTGGTGCGCAGTAGGCTACGAGGCGTCTGGTCAACCTGTGTGGCCGCGATCGTGTACAATGAAGTGCGGAGCTCATGACTGCGGTGTTTCTATTAGCGGAGTAGAGCGATTCAAGTCCACTTTCTTTGCAACACTGAGCCCGCAATGTTGGGTTGGCGCGTCAAACAAGGGCACAGCAGCGCTCTGATTCCGCTTAACCGCCGTTTCAATTTTCCACCGTAGTTTCATGCGCTCCAATCTTTGTGATGCATATGTTGATGTGGCAGCCTGTGATAGTAGAAACATTCATTAGGCGTGTGCGTAGTAGCAGCGCGAAACAGACCACTAGTGATTTACGCAGTGACTGTCTGTGGGGGCGTGCACTTAAAGGCATGTGAATGGTGGACCATCGGGCAGAGTCGCAAGAGCAACGAATCCATTGATATTGTAGGTGGAGTCGCGTGCAGCAGTCAGTCATACAACCGTGAGTGGCCTTTCAACGTTGGGGCGTGCTCACCACGGGTATCCCTTCCCACTCCGACGTTGTTTACCAGCACAGCAGCTGTCTGCCGGATTATCGAACATCTTTTTTCCCACATTGAATTTGGGTTTGGCAGTGATGCTGTTTGGAGTGCGCAGTTGATGTCCTGGATATGCGTAGTGGTGAGGTGTTGCGGCCACTGCTCGCTTGCATTATTCTAACATGGATAGCTTGTGACGTTGCGAATGGTGCAGGCTGTAAGACGATACACCGACGGACCTGACGGTGTGCGCCAGAGTCCTCTACGTCGTGCGTTGGAGCGCTGAATATGCGACTGCTGTGCGCTGTGGAGGTATATGCTGTTGTGGCACAGCTGGATGCTACAACTAGTCCGTTCACAAGAGAGAGCTAGCAGAGGCGGATGCGGAGTTGTTCTATGAAACAGTTTAATATTGAACGTTTGTTGGGGATGCTATGGTGCGCTTCGGCTGCGTGAGTGACTCGGGCAAACCGGTAGGTTAAAGTTTTTTTATGTGGCATGCCCAGCAGCCACACATATTGCATGCTGCTTTGTGTACAAGCCTCGCGTTGCCCAGCAAGTGCGTCAGTACCTCGGAGCGGCCAGACCTTCCCTTGAAGCGGAAGCCCGCGTGCCTGTTGGAAGTAGGATTATATCGCACCTTGAGTCCCGTGCGCTTCTGGGCTTGTGTGCCAGTCTTTGTGAGGCAAGTGCTGTTTTGAAGGACTTAAACAGCGTATCCGTCGTAGGACTGCGCATCGGAGAAGTAAAGATTTACGTACTTGGCGTTTTTGACAGCACGCAGTTAGAAGAAGATGAATGGACAAAAATTAGGCACATCAGCTCGACCAGAAGATACGTTGGCGTTTCTGGACACAGCAGCGTGCAACTCTAGATGTTAGGAGCCGTAACTGGCCTTTAAGGTTTGCGACTCGGGTATCCTGGCTGACGCAAGCGGTTTTCAACGGCAGCGAAGCCTCTGGACTCTACCGCAAAATCGAGAGTCATTCTTTTATACAATGGCTTTTTGGGGGTGAACATGTTGTTTGACGCACGTGATTGATGCAAGTGAGATGCGTAATGATGGCATTTGGTGGGCGTTGAGCGCTTGCATCACTGTAAGGTGGAAACCTTGTGGCACGGAAATTAATGATGCAGGCTGTAGGACTATGCGCTGACTCACTGGCAGAGCTC
>NW_013571498.1:2488-4000 GCF_000499745.2 Eimeria mitis | reverse complement strand
ACTGCAGGTACTCCGTGCTCAACGCGGATCTAGCTGAAACATGTGCAACAGTGTTTCAGGTGGTGTTGGATGCTGGCTGGAGTTGCCGGTTTGCTTGCGAGCTGCGTGAACTAGTTACCGTGAAAAGGAGCATGGTAGAAGGGTTAACAGTTTAGAAGGGGTCTCAGTTAGATTGTCTCTTTGCATACGCTGACAAGGGTGGCACACTTGAATATTGCCTCTTTGAAGTGAAATTTGTTGCCATTGCTCGTATTGAGGATATAGTGCTTGTGTAACGTGGTTGGCAGTGGCATGTACGCTTAGCGAAACGAAGCAAGCTTCATAGTCGATAGCCAGATGCCGACTAACTAACCATTGTCACCGTTGTCAGGGCTTTGCGCGTTCCTGATTTTTCCCGCAAGCCAGATATGTAGAGTCTCCCGCAATCCTACTCACATGTCAAGCATTGCGCCCACAACCTGTGTGCTCCTACTGTGCCTGCATCAGGACATCGAAACAGTTGCACTTCCCCGATCCACATGCGAGATGGCAGTTTTCTGCGTTGCTTTCTTTATGTGTGTGCAATGTTCTCTGCTCTTTTGGCAACAACAAGGATCGCGTTTGAGAGTAGTTACGATTCTCAGTATGAGTTGTCTGCGGTGGGGACACTGTTCCAAGCAGCGCAATGAAAAGGCATGTTGCCTTCGACGACATCAATTATGTAGATTCAGGGCAAGCTTGCGGGGGACAGGCTACGAAGATAGGCTTCAAGATATCTGCTCTATACCCCTCTCTATGGATGCATGAGCAGGATTCAGCGCTTTTCTTCGTTTTACAGGCATTGAAAGGCCTGCCATATGCGGCTGTTGGCTCGGCGTCTGTCGGTCCTCCTGTGTTTTGTAGCAGAAAGCGAAAGAATTGTCTCGGCGTGGCTCTCAACGTTTGAAGATGTATGGATCCGGATATACGTAGTTTCGTTGTTCGTCAGGTGACTCAAGACCAATTTTTATATTCGCCTTATCTTGGGATCCGCTCTGTTGGTGTATAGCGCATGAACGGCGTGTTGAGCTGATGCAGTTAGACGGTCGCCTCTAGTCGTAGTAGGGCATTCCCTTGATGCATATGACCCACTCGTTTGTGGGGCCTTTTGTGGAAAGCTTCGAAACTCCGCTAGTTGCGTTGGTCTCAGTGCACAACAGCTAGCTCCCACGATGATTTACTGGGCTGGATATTGGAAAAGCGTGGTGCGCCTGAGTGCCTGATGCGTGCGAGATTACTCTCTGATGGTGGCAACTTGTTGCGGGTGAGGTTGCGCTTGGCAAGCACCAACATAAGAATTGAGTATGAGTTTGTGTCAGCATAAGCGTTGAATATACAGGTGTTTGATGCTCCACCACGGCTATGTTTGGATATCCACCCATTCTTTGCAACTCAGGTGGGGCCAAGAATGCCAAGTAGGGAAGCAAGGTAAGGCTGCTAACGCTTTGCCAAATTGAGTCTGCATTCACTGCTGGAGTTGCTCAGCATGCAATA
>NW_013571498.1:0-2471 GCF_000499745.2 Eimeria mitis | reverse complement strand
GCGACACGATATCCTCAGTTCTATATTGTTTCGCAGCATCTGCAATCGTTCCATATCCTATTGCACCGCATGTGAAATGGCTAGTTGCTCAAACATATGAAGTATCCGGGATTAGTGTGCCGCTTGCGTAGACTTCAGCTCCCTGCATCCAAAGTTGTCTACCCATGTCTGCTGTTCCGACGTTGCTGCATTGCACTGCGTAGTAGAGTTTAGTGAAGAGCTGAGTTTTCTTTTACTGACGTCAGCTGGAAGACACGTCGGTGCAAAGTTCTGTGATGCGACTCGCTGCGCACACTGCTTTTTGAATCCTGAAGAGGACGGCAACATAAGTCAAACTACAGATATCACTGAAAAGCTGAGTATGCCTCGTCACCTGTGTGCTTAGTTCTGCTGTTTGACGCCACACTAGGAGTGATAGGCGGCAAAGAAGCTTAGACTTCTGCATTCCGCTTGACGCTATCCCCGCTTAACCATGTCTTGCATCTGGAGTAACGTGGCCAGGCAAGAGCAGGCAAAGTCAAAAGCTTTAGAGACTGCGCTACATTGCCTTGCGGAGCTGGACTTTTGCAGCTCCACGTAAAATGCAAACAATTGGACAGATACCCCAACTTAAGTAGGTTGCTGGATGCAACGCTTTCTTTGTGCGCCTAGCTGCCTGTGTTATATGTTGAATTCGCGTTATGCCTACCTCACCATCTATGGAGATGTTTAGTTAGGCAGAGCTGTTGTGTGCCGTTTCGCATGATGACAGACCACCTTTAGGCCAGCTTGCGCTTTTGTGCTGGACATATCTTAGAACCGGTTTATGGCTGACCGCACCGGCGATGCCCGGCAAGAAACGAGGATGACCCAATGCACTGCGCAATTTCCGCTGACATGGAGGAATTGCTTAGGGCACACTTCGCTTTCTGCTCTGTACAGTCTACGCGGGCGCTGAATCAAACGGTTGGCGAGTTGCGACGATGTCGTTAAACATGGATTTCTTGCACTTCTACCAGTTCTGTGCATTACTACATCTCATGCTAAACGTGAATGGTACGGGTGTTAGCGCAACACTGCGCGTGGAGGTTTGGCTGATCCCTTCGGTCGCGCATTGGACTGCATGATGGAGCAATGTAATGGTTTTGAAAATATTAGGTGGCTGAGACGTGCTTCAGTGCCTTGAGTTGCAGACGACTCAATCTCTGCGTCATCTGTGCCAACTCCAAATCCTAGGTTACTAGCACTGCGCCCACAATTTCATGCCAGCGGTCCGCTGAACAGGCGGATGTTTGATCCCATGACAGAGAGCCCAGCTACGTGTAAAACTGAGGATATTGGGTTGGCTTTGCTGCCGGTGTTATTCGAGCGTCTCTGACATGTCAGGCGACGGATGCGTGCATCCAGCTACATGCACTGTTCAAATGTGTTGAGGGAACCGCTTGATTTCCTGAACGAGACGAACAATCTTGGCACCTTCCGAGTAACAGGATGTGGGTGGGCAGGCTCGCAAAGCCAGATGTGTGGACGGCACGCCTCTGCCGTGTGTGTTTAGACATGCGGACTGGTGCGTCAGGCTACTTTCAGCAGGACGGTCAGTTAGGGGCAGTTGTTGAATGCCTCTGGCGGACAAGGGTAAGCAACGTGGAGGCGAGCAAGTGCTTAAATGTTGGGCATCGTTTGTGATGAACTTGCGGGGGGTAGCGTCGGCGACTGCAGAGCAAACGGGAGACTGATGCAGATGTATCTCGAGTGGCTAACGGTTGCCTCTTCACGGGCTCTCGAGGGCTGTTCATGGAAAGGCCGGTACTGCATCTCGAGTTGTCGCGTGTCCGTGTGTCTGCATTGAAACTGCAGAGCCGAAGGACGGGAGTGATGTTTACCCGCAGCGGAACCTGCGCGTGGTGAAGGCGCGGCTGCTGATAGCGAAACGCCCCAAACTAAGGCTAGCCTAACCAGTCTAACTGGGTTGCGGCGTGGGTCTAAATCGCCAGGAGGAGATGACGTCTCCCACAAAAGTGCGCGCAATCGTTTGTAGACCCCCGACCCACCGGCCGCGCCATATTCGCTGCAAGCTGTTTCCAATGCCTGCTGGGTTTTAGGAGGTGCGTCAGCCCTGCGCAATTAAAATGGGACTATGGTTGTGCGGCGTCGCGTAGGAGAGCCTCTTTGAAGCAGCGCGCCGGCCAAAGTTCCTTCCCACCTACTCCGCTGCTGTAGATTTGTCATGCACGGTCTGGCCCCAGACGTACCGCTGCACCGTGCCGTTTTGTAGAAAAATTTACTTGTGCACGAGCAAACAATATCGTTTGCCTTCTTGGTGGTAGGCAAGCTCTCTGTACGCTTTAGCAAATTCATCTGCGGTTTAATCGAGGCGCATTTATGAAGCCAAACAACTTATACAACTGCTGCACGGCTAAACGAAGTTTTCCTAGCAGCAAGTACGGCGACGCCAGATGCGTACACCAATCCATGCGCTTCGATACTGATAA
>NW_013571497.1:6176-6985 GCF_000499745.2 Eimeria mitis | reverse complement strand
CCTCTACTTAAAATAATACTCATATTTTGTGGAGATGGCCGTCAAAGCATACGCTATACAGCGGCATCGCATCGACGTAGGCTCACGTATGCATGCAGCTCATTGTTTGCTACGTAACCGGATTCCAAACGGTCGTCCCGGTGCATGCCGTGGCAGTGGCAGGAGCTCCTCTGAGCAAAGTAAATGACTGGTAGCGCAGCTTGCATGGGTGCCCCTTACGGCCATGTTCAATATGGCTCAGTCTCGTTTGTGCTCGTATATCGTAGGTGGAGTGAGTAAACGAAGTTTTGTTCGTCCTGCAGGCAGTTTTCCGTCCTGCTGCATTGCTGTGCAAAGTTGGGATTGTGTGCATATCGCGAATCCGCCTCTTTTCGGGCGGCTCGACAGAAAGGCACCCGGTTTAAGGCAACTCGCTGTGCCCACGTAAGAGGTTGGAGTTGCAGCGTCAGAGCACGCCATGCGGCACCCACCTGTGGAACAGAGCGTACGATGCTCTTTCTTGTCTGCAGCGTCACGTAACTGTCAAAAAAACAGTTTTCAGTAGAACAACAGCACACGCCTTGGTTACAACATCCATAGACATCCGCGCACAAGAAGAAACACTTTGCATAAGTACTGTTGAAGGCTGCGACGGTGCATGAGGATGTCAAGCATGCCGTTAGAGGTGGCGCAGAGGCAGTGCATGGCGCACTCACCTGCCGGAGACGCGTGCTACATCATTGGAAAGTTGCTGCGAGTGTTACTATGGACTTCAACTGTGCAACGCTGATGGCGCTAATTTGCCTGCTAGCTAGTGCGTCTATTCTCGA
>NW_013571497.1:5837-6076 GCF_000499745.2 Eimeria mitis | reverse complement strand
CGCATGGCACACTCACCTGCCGGAGACGCGTGCTGCATCATTGGAAAGTTGCTGCGAGTGTTACTATGGAGTTCAACTGCGCGACGCTGACAGCGCTAACTTGCCTGCTAGCTAGTGCGTTTATTCTCGGCGGGTCTGCTGGGAGTACCAGAGAAGCCCTATATGTGCAGGATATACCTGAGTACAGCTTGCCCTCGTTTGTCCTTTCAGTGTAACGCTTCTCCAAAGGACCACGCGCG
>NW_013571497.1:5084-5737 GCF_000499745.2 Eimeria mitis | reverse complement strand
ATACGTGAGTACAGCTTGCCCCCGTTTGTCCTTTCAGTGTAACGCTTCTCCAAAGGACCACACGCATGCCGTGAGGTTTGCACATTGCCCTGAACGCTGCTCTGATGACAATGTACGCTGCATATGGTGCCGAGAAGCTCGTGCAGACGTTCACCATAGCGCCTTGGATGGAAGAAGCCACAGCTGCTGGTCAATCGCTATTCTGGCTTTTGAACGTAGGTTGAAGCATGAATTCACCCAGGCACAATACAGCAATTCGATGTTTGAGAGACACGAAAGTTTGGCTGGGCTCCGTCATGTAGGGGGTTGCAAATTCAATGTTTGCTTGGGAGGTAAAGACAGCTATGCTCGCGGCTGGCCTGGTAGACTGTAATCGAGAATTCGCCGCTTTGAGCTTCTGGCCGGTGTTGTGAGGCTTGCTGGCCTCGGGTGAATAGAAATCTCAAGTCCAATGCAGCAGATGGCGCGCAGTTTTTTACTACCTCAGTGCAAATGACGCGCCGTTATGACATGCGTTGATTCGGTGGATTTAAGTCGCAATGAGCACACTGTATCATTCTCTGGAAACTTACGGCGTGGTCATTACATCTCGATTACAGAGGTATATAGCAGCTTAATATGCATTGCTAGCCGTGTTGAACAGAATAGGCTGG
>NW_013571497.1:4820-4984 GCF_000499745.2 Eimeria mitis | reverse complement strand
TAGCAGCTTAATATGCATTGCTAGCCGTGTTGAACAGAATAGGCTGATCAGGGCGAGCATATCTAGAAACATCTTACCCGGAGTTCGGCACGGCAGGCAGGAGTACAAGCTCACAACGTTTGGCATGTCACGGATTTGGAAAAAACTGCTTTCTCTACGACCGT
>NW_013571497.1:3940-4720 GCF_000499745.2 Eimeria mitis | reverse complement strand
GGCTTAGCACCTCGAGCTCCCGTAAGGCACAGCCATCTCCAGGAAATAGAATTGCGCCAGGGGGCTGCTATGGTGTTTGACAATGAGTACGCTTGGTTTTGCAAGCTTACAAGCAGCGTTGGTAGTGCTTGAAATGGGCAACAATGGCCTTGCTGACTCTTATGTGCCGCGATTGCCCCCAACATGTCGTTTTGTACGGCTGCAACATCGATTGCTCAGACCTTGGGAATGTGCAAGGCGCTAGCAGGTGTTGCACGCTCGTTTAAAGTCAGGACTGTATTCCATGCAAATACAAAATTGCAAGATTATCTGGTTAGGAATTTTGCATTGTATGATTCAAAACTAACTGTTAAATGCAGCGCTGCCGTCTGTTGAGGGTGTTCTGGTAAGAATCTTCCGGAATGGCGACGTTTCATGTGCCGACAAGATTAATCATAATCCCACTTGCCGATATTGAATTGTGGCTGCAACATTCCGCCTTGGCAAAAGAACAGAGTGAAAGGGAAAGACAGGGTCAGTAGCACAGAGTCCTCCGCGAGAGCTACAGTCTGCTGTGTGAGCTGCAGTGCACGTGCAGAAAAAATGCTCTCTCCCCGAATAACGATAAGTTATAACCAAGCGGCTGCAGGTGCATTTTGCCCTCGCAGACAGTAAGGGAACGGTGTTAGCGGAAGGTCCATGCGATAAAACATTATCGCACGCGCCGCACAGTCTTCGGAATCATCCGTTAAGGTACACGGGACTCGCGTTGGCTTCCTGTTGTCGGCTACTGAACCTGCA
>NW_013571497.1:3734-3888 GCF_000499745.2 Eimeria mitis | reverse complement strand
TTGGCCGTCAAGTGCCGGAGGCGTCACTGAAGACTTCTATGCAACGCACGTCGGTTGTACCAGATGCTTTAAACGTGAAGGGAAAATTTTGCTGCCTACATATTTAGAAGCTCTACCAGTTTGAGCTTCATTCAGGCCTTCCTTCAGCAGCCTT
>NW_013571497.1:3563-3634 GCF_000499745.2 Eimeria mitis | reverse complement strand
CCCGAATAACGATAAGTTATAACCAAGCGGCTGCAGGTGCATTTTGCCCTCGCAAAATGCAGACAGTAAGA
>NW_013571497.1:1992-3290 GCF_000499745.2 Eimeria mitis | reverse complement strand
TTAGAAGCTCTACCAGTTTGAGCTTCATTCAGGCCTTCCTTCAGCAGCCTACTTTTGGGAACGGTCAAAAATACTGCAAGGCTCTCCCTGCATTCTCCATTTTCAAATCACTGGTGATGCTTGTTAGGCGTATATGGCCGCCAGCCAAACAGGCAGGGATGCCTCTCTAATGTTGGGATGTCTGACTTTTCGTTAGCTATGACGTAGAATTCTCGCATGCGACGACGTAGTGTGCAATGTCATCGAGCAAGTTTCGACTAACGGTCAAGCAATTTGATGCATGTGGCGTGATCCTGAAGCTTGGGAGCATAAGGTGAACATGCTTTGATGCACTTGTGAACAATGGCGGAAATGCTCGATTTGTGACGAAATCAGGGATCTGGATGATGCTTGCATTGATCAGAGGTGGATCCCGCATAGCGCGAAGGTGTACACGCAGCGAATCCGGGTACGACGTGGGCGTGCTTCCTTTAGCTGCTAACTAAGTACAGCTCCAGGATGGGTTATAATGTGTGCTAGTCTCTGCGCTTAGGGGGTAAGCCCGTAGCCGCCATCACATCACAACTGCACAGGCAGTGCATACAGGCAGTCCGATTTAACGTATTGCACTTGAGTGATTAATATGGTGGCTCTCGACATTACTTGCCTTCTTTTGGTTATGAGTATCCGGGCGCATGCAGAATGTAGCCGTCCACGGACGTGGCCGCTTTGTTAGTTGCGATACGCGCCAACACTTGTTCTTCGATTATCTAGGTTGAGCCCAGTAGAAGCAATTTGAGCCATCCATCCGTATAAGTGCATCAACGAGGGCAATGTGAAGCTTATTCGCTCAAGCAGGTACCCCAGGTCCAACCGCCATTGTGCTATACATTCGGGGCGGTGCAATTGACAACCAATACGCTAGGCAGGGGCATGTCAAACCATTTGAAACCGCCAGGAAGCAGCACCCGGCATGGTGCCGGGCTGCACGTATGAGAATTCACCAAAATCTCCAGCCGAATTTCTGCGGGAAACAGATTGTGAGGTGGAGCATACGCTAACTGCACTCGGCTGGAGAGAAGTCATCCTTAGAGAGCAACAACACGCGGCTGCTGAAAACGTATAAGCATTGTTCGCAGGTTTGACACTGGCCATATCTCCGGCGACGCAGCAAGGGAGAGAGGCAATAAAGAAAGAAGAGAATGGCTTGTTATACTGGCCGTTCTCTTTTTCCTTTAACAAACTGCAGGGGAGAAAGACAGTGGCCAGTGAAACAAGCCGTTCCCTTTTTCCCTGGCAGTTTGTCAGGGATGTCGACC
>NW_013571497.1:1808-1910 GCF_000499745.2 Eimeria mitis | reverse complement strand
CGTTTCAGTGCAACAATAGACGTCCGGCTAAGTTTGTTGCCGCCCAGCGGCAGCCTACAAGCGGCAACGGGGTCAGCAGCATTCGCTAGGGAAATTTTCGGC
>NW_013571497.1:1506-1708 GCF_000499745.2 Eimeria mitis | reverse complement strand
AAGAAAGAAGAGAATGGCTTGTTATACTGGCCGTTCTCTTTTTCCTTTAACAAACTGCAGGGGAGAAAGAGAGTGGCCAGTGAAACAAGCCGTTCCCCTTTTCCCTGGCAGTTTGTCAGGGATGTCGAAGGAAGGATTTGAAAGGGCAACGCTGTGCTGTGATGACGCGGGGGGACGCATGTTTCCGAAGGCCCTTCTTTCT
>NW_013571497.1:781-1403 GCF_000499745.2 Eimeria mitis | reverse complement strand
TTATGCGTTGTCGTCATAGAGCAGCGGATTTGTAGACAGAAAGCAAGGCGTTCTGCACCTGCATAGCGTACCGAAATGAATTGTAGGTGTATATGTTTGAGCAGCGAGCCGGAGCCGCAAGTGTTTGTACGTAATCGCAGGATGGATCTGCAGAGGTGCCAATCGCAGGTGTTATGGGCCGCTAGAGGAAGAGAAAAGAAGAACGCTAGGAGTAGTGGACGCGTTCCCAGTGCTGCCGTTGTTTGCTTTGCATCAGGGAGTATGTGCTGGTATTTGATGAGCAGAAATGTCGAGCGCAATGCAGCATATGGTGCGCAGTGTTTCTTCGCCTCTGCGCAGAATTGCCGGGCATTACGCTGTGCATCGATTTGGTGGATCAAAGCTGCAATGAGCACGCTGAATCACTCCGGAGTACGCTACGGCGTGCTCATCGCGAGTTGCGTATGCAGGTACACAGCAGCTTATTGCTCAGAGCTAGTCGTGTTGACGGATGGCTGAGGGGAGAGTGCAAAGTGGCCTGCGAATGCGTTGAAGCAAGCGTGAGTCGGCGCAATATGTAAGGCCTGGAAGCATCGGGATTAAATGCGAAAAAAAAAATAATTTGTGTTTGTTTGTCGAGGGT
>NW_013571497.1:0-696 GCF_000499745.2 Eimeria mitis | reverse complement strand
GGATGCCCTGCAGACTCATTTGGTTTTGGGCCTCAGTCAATGACGTCAGTGCAGGATGTAGCGCTGCCTTTGTGTGGGATTCGAAGGATGGCAGTTTCTACCTACATGCGGGTAGAATACGTGGTCCGCCGTGGGTACGGCTGCCCAGTGGCAGGCATGGAACTACGCAGCGGGACAGCACGACCTACTGAGAAGGAAAAGTATATTTACGAACGCGTGGGCCGCCTTAAATAACGAACCGTTAGACGTGGTGGAGGGGTGTAGTAGTGCACGGTTGCTGGGGTGTCAGTAGCACGCGTGACGCCGTGTAGCGCCGGGTAGCTGGGGTGTCAGTAGCACGCGCGACGCCGGTGTCGCTGTGTGTTTCTTGCCCTTCACGACACCTCGCGGGGAAAGAGCTGCACAGGTCGTAGATTCTTTAGTAGAGCGGGTGTTCGGGGTGGTCGCAGTTGGGTGGGTACGCAGTGGTGGCAGGACTGGCTGGTGTGGGGTCTGGGAGGTGGAGGAGAGTTGGGCAGGCCAGGCGCAGCGAACGCTAGCTAACGCGCAACGCATTGTTTCGTTCTCATCAGGGAGTGAGCGTGTTTGCTTGCTTAACTACGCATCTCTCCCGTATCAGTGTTTGTGAGTGGCGATGCAGATTCCGTCGAGTTTTTGTGGGGCTTTGGTGTGTGTGGAGGGTCGGACCAGCCCTCT
>NW_013571496.1:6690-6817 GCF_000499745.2 Eimeria mitis | reverse complement strand
TTTACACACAGATACACACACATTCATGAAGTTTAACAGCAATACAAGCAGCACCAGAAAAAAAAAACCGTGCTAACAGCCCCTTATCGACGCTCAATTTGGCGGCATTGTAGGCAGCTAGACGCCC
>NW_013571496.1:3667-6590 GCF_000499745.2 Eimeria mitis | reverse complement strand
CAGAAAGAGAATTTGTTAGCCCAATATGCAGCCCCTGTAAGCCGCAGCACGCAACATAAACCAGGTGTACATACACCGCAAAATTTAGACACAGAGATTGTTGTATAACTTATATTTACACACAGATACACACACATTCATGAAGTTTAACAGCAATACAAGCAGCACCAGCAGCAGCAGCAGCTAACAGCCCCTTATCGACGCTCAATTTGGCGGCATTGTAGGCAGCTAGACGCCCCCAAAGTAAGACAGAGGAGATAAACACTAAAACAAAATAAAACAACTAAAATAAAACAAAACAAAACAAAACAAAATAAAATAAAATAAAATAAAAGAGAAGAAGAAGGACTGGGCGACGTACCTGTTTCTCTGCAACCGGCAGGAGCTGGTTGTGTACGTCTAGGATAAGGTCTGCATCTAGGCCTGAGCTTTTTGCTCTTATTCTGCTGACGTGTTCAAATTTGCTGTTATCTACATTTCTTATTGTGAAACGATCCTCAAATAAACAAGGAATCGACATTTTTTTTTTTTTTTTTTTTTTTTTTTTTTTTTTTTTTTTTTTTTNACAAACTTGTACTATTACACTCATGCAGATACCCCGGGCCACCCTCCTCCTCCTGCTGCCGCCGCTTATGCTGGGGTTGATGCTGCTGCTGATGATCTTTTTGCTGCTGCTGCTGCTGCTGCTGCTGCTGGTGGAGATCTTGCTGGTATTGCTGCTGCGACTCTACAGACCTAGAGCGAGCTGCAGCAACAGCTGTATGAGCAAAGCCCCACCGGCAAAAGTGTAGAAAAAGTTATTTCTTAGAGCCACTGGGTTATCGCTATAGACAAACGAGGCAGTTGCTGCAGCAGCGGAGCAGAGCCAGAGCAGCCAGGATATACAGCTGGCAAGCGACGTAGAGAAAATGAAGGTGTTGTGTTGTCTGTAGTTTCAAAACAATATAAAAACCATCAAAAATATACTTAATAGAACTCACTGAAGAGGTTTTGTTTTTATAATTTCGCAGAAGATAACAGAAGACCTCGATTCTGTACGGCCGATGCAGCCAGCCCCATTGGGCATGCAAGCAGCCTCAAGCTTACTGAAACACGCAGCAGCAACGGCTGCTGTTTTCTTCTCAAAGACGACGTTATACACTGAATATTATATATATTTTTAAAAAAAATATATATTTTTAATATGTTTTATATATTATGCGAGGATTCTTCTTTAGTTGATGAGCTGAGGTTTCCGTTTCGCACTCGTTCAACAATTAGTGGTTAGTTGTGTTCGGTAGAATTCATGAGGAAATATGCGTGTAACAGTAATATTTTAGATTTAATTTGTTTTATTTAAATTTATTTTGTTATATTTAAATTTAATTTGTGAGTAAAATTAAAAAAGAAAGAGAGGGAGCCTTGAATACAGCTTCACGCTTTCTGTTCCCCCTTTGAAACAGAAGTCAGCAACTCAGCAAGAGCCAACAGATCCTTCATTTCTTCTGCCTATAAAAACATATATTTATAAAATATAAAAAATATATATTTATAAAAGGTTATAAGAAAGCTATTACTGGCATGTAAGCACACCTGTTGGTTGATGATCTGCTGGAAATCTGTATGTTGTTTTCGTTAGTAAGCGCTGGTATATTCAACTTTTGTACTGCAGAAATGTATGAGGTTACCGGCTATATCTTCTTCAAATTCTCGCTTTCTCATGTTTATAGTTTCCTGTAGCCGCTTTCTCTTCTCTTGAGATATCTTTGTATTGAATCGATCTGTATTGGGCAGATCAACGTGCAAGTTCACGACGGGTGAGGGGGCCGGCGACGTATCTCCTGGAAAAAGGTTTTATTTACATCCATAGAATATATTTTTTAAATTATTTTTCGTAAATACTCGAATTTTTTTAATTGCGTTCATCAGAAAACCTGAAATCGGTTGTTTCGCTCACCCACTGGTGGACTCTGCCGGTTCTCGTTTATAGGATTCAACATTTGCTGAAAGTGCGGATCCGCGGCTGCTGCGCGTCTTCTATGGTGAACTATTAAAACAAATTAAATAAACAAACAAAACAACTTATTTTGCAAAGTTTTATTCGTACAAATCTTTCGTTGCTCCTTCGCCGGCGACGGAACCACCGCGGCGGTTCTGAGAAACACGCCGCAGCAGGCGGCAAAAAACAGCCCCCGCCAGAACTTTCCGTGTTTTTTACGCATTATGAATTTTAATTTGAATAATTTTGATGATCAGTCAGCTAAAAGGTACACAGAAACGGCCGCTGTAAGCGAAAGCTGAATCTTTATGCAGCGCCATTACTCTTCAGGTGTACAGGCAGGTACTGGTTTCTGCATCGACTGATCGCAAGCTTCTAGCTCTCAGAAGANTACTCTTCAGGTGTACAGGCAGGTACTGGTTTCTGCATCGACTGATCGCAAGCTTCTAGCTCTCAGAAGAGAAACTCTGACGACTTACCCTTTCTCTCGTGGTGTAAGGATACGTTTAAACTTTTGTTTTACTACCCCCCGGGCTCGCCGGCCTGCATCATCTGTCTACTGACGCCCAGCCGCCTCTCTCCTGCTCTTTGCTTATATCTTGAGTTGTAGCCTTCTCTGTACACACACTGCTACGCTCGTGCTTCTCGTCTGTACTGCTTTATATTTTCGCTGAGCTGCGTAGCGCATGTCAAATGCATGCCGGTGTCGATAGTACCTCATACGTATGCATAGGTATATGTATACATATATTTATGTATAAATATTTATTATATGTATATGTATATATATATGTAGATACATTATTATACTGCTACTCCCCGCTCCGAGTTCCTGCCGTGCAGCAGATGCAGCGGTATTATATTGGTAGTTTGCATAGCCTGTAGAGCTCTTAGGTTTGTTTCACTAAATACATATTATATATATATATATATATATATATATAT
>NW_013571496.1:2695-3609 GCF_000499745.2 Eimeria mitis | reverse complement strand
GGGGGGGGGGCCCTGCTTAGCCTTTCGTTCAGCTAGAGCTGCGCCTGGGGAGGGTTCTCCTGCGACGCGCACAGAGGCAGCAGCAGCAGCAACAGCTGCGCCTGCTGCTGCTGTTGCTGCTGCTGCTGCTGCTGCTGTTGCTGTTGCTGCACCAGGAACACTGGGCCCCTCCTTGATTGAAACTGCAGGCCGTAGGGGAAAGGCTGAACGCCCCCCCTCCTGTCTTTTGCAGTCTTGGGGGCGGACTCTACTGCTGCTGCTGCTGCTGCTGCTGCTGAGCCCTTCATTTGCCTTCAGCAGCAGCAGGAGCAGTGCAAGAAGCCGATGCAGCCTCTCCCACAGCCGTTTCCCTGCTGCTGCTGCTGCTGCTGCTGCTGCTGGCAGCAGCAGCAGCAAGAGATGCTGAAGCAGCCGTATGTAATTTTCTCCTTCCTCCTACTGAACTCAGCGAGCGCAGAGTGCATGCATCAAGGGGATCTGCAGCCTTGCCGCTGCGCGCAGCAGCAGCAGCAGCAGCAGCAGCAGCAGCAGCAGCAGCAGCAGCAGCAGCAGTCTTAGGCTTGCTATCTGCTTGCGAGCGTCTGCTGGCAGCAGATTGCGGTGTCTCTGCTGCTGGTGCTGCATGCAGCTGCCGCTGAGCTTTCTGTGTCTTCTTCTCTTGGGGGTTGAGGCAGAGGGTATTGTTGTTGTTTGCTGCTGCTGCTGTTGTTTTGCTGCTGCTGCTGCTGCTGCTGGTTCTGCTGCTGCTGCTGGTTCTGCTGCTGCTGCTGCTGCTGCTGCTGTTGTTGTTGTTGTTGTTGTTGTTGTTGTTGGCTTCAGTTGTTGTTGTTTTTTCTTTTACGGGTTTATCTATATTTATTTTTGTTTCTGCTGCAGCAGCGGCGACGGATGCAGCAGCACCAGGGCCCCTGTCT
>NW_013571496.1:1138-2595 GCF_000499745.2 Eimeria mitis | reverse complement strand
ACGCCCCCCCTCCTGTCTTTTGCAGTCTTGGGGGCGGACTCTACTGCTGCTGCTGCTGCTGCTGCTGCTGCTGCTGAGCCCTTGATTTGCCTTCAGCTGCGGGGCCTCCTGCTGCTGCTGCCGCTGCTGCTGCCGCTGCAACGCCAGCGAGGCCACGCGGGCCAGAGGAAGCTTCCGCGTCCGCTGCCCTTTCTCACCAGCAGCAGCAGCAGCAGCAGCAGCGGCAGCAGCAGCAGCAGGAGCAGTGCAAGAAGCCGATGCAGCCTCTCCCACAGCCGTTTCCCTGCTGCTGCTGCTGCTGCTGCTGCTGCCAGCAGCAGCAGCAAGAGATGCTGAAGCAGCCGTATGTAATTTTCTCCTTCCTCCTACTGAGCTCAGCGAGCGCAGAGTGCATGCATCAAGGGGATCTGCAGCCTTGCCGCTGCGCGCACCAGCAGCAGCAGCAGCAGCAGCAGCAGCTGCAGCAGCAGCAGCAGCAGCAGCAGTCTTGGGCTTGGTATCTGCTTGCGAGCGTCTGCTGGCAGCAGATTGCGGTGTCTCTGCTGCTGGTGCTGCATGCAGCTGCCGCTGAGCTTTCTGTGTCTTCTTCTCTTGGGGGTTGAGGCAGAGGGTGTTGTTGTTGTTTGCTGCTGCTGCTGTTGTTTTGCTGCTGCTGCTGCTGTTGCTGCTGCTGCTGTTGCTGCTGCTGCTGCTGTTGTTGTTGTTGGCTTCAGTTGCTGTTGTTTCTTCTTTTACGAGTGTATCTATATTTATTTTTGTTTCTGCTGCAGCAGCGGCGACGCATGCAGCAGCACCAGGGCCCCTGTCTCTGTCTCTGCTTTCCTCTTCTTTGTCTCTTTTATCTTTTTCTTTTTCTTCGCTGTCTCTGTCTCCTCTTGTGTCTCTTTCTTGTCTCTTTTCTTTTTCTCTGCTGTCTCCTTCTTTTTCTTTTTTTCTGTCTCCTTCTTTTTTTCTTTCTTTTTCTTCTCTTTGATCGAGAGATACAGAGCAAGCAACGCTCTCCCCTGCTGCTGCTGGTTCTGCTGCTGCTGCTGTAGCTGCTGCTGCTGCTGTAACTGCTGCTTCTGCTGCTTCTGTTGTTGCTGCTGCTTCTGTTGTTGCTGCTGCTTCTGTTGTTGCTGCTGCGTTTGCTGCTTCTGCTGGTACTGCTTCTGCAGTTGCTGCTGTTGCTGCAGCAGCAGCAGCAGCAGCAGCAGCAGCAACAGAAGCAGCAGGGTTGTTTACGCATACAGGTGCAACGCATGCGCCCTCACCAGCGGAGGTAACTGCATGCAGCACAACAAACGAAACAAAGAAGTTTATATAATAAACACAAACAACTGGCAGCAGCAGCAGTAGCAGCAGCAGCAGCAGCAGCAGCAGCAGCAGCAGCAGCAGCAATAGCAGCAACAGGAAGACAAGCAATGCCTTCACACGCTGCTTCTGCTGCATCTTTCCTCGATCTGCAGCGTGAGCAT
>NW_013571496.1:514-1038 GCF_000499745.2 Eimeria mitis | reverse complement strand
CTGCTGCTTCTGTTGTTGCTGCTGCGTTTGCTGCTTCTGCTGGTACTGCTTCTGCAGTTGCTGCTGTTGCGGCAGCAGCAGCAGCAGCAGCAGCAGCAGCAACAGAAGTAGCAGGGTTGTTTACGCATACAGGTGCAACGCATGCGCCCTCACCAGCGGAGGTAACTGCATGCAGCACAACAAACAAAACAAAGAAGTTTATATAATAAACACAAACAACTGGCAGCAGCAGCAGCAGTAGCAGCAGCAGCAGCAGCAGGAGCAGCAATAGCAGCAACAGGAAGACAAGCAATGCCTTCACACGGTGCTTCTGCTGCATCTTTCCTCGATCTGCAGCGTGAGCATCAGCAGGAGCAGCAGCAACAGCAGCAGCAGCAGCAGCAGCAGCAAGACAAACACCATATGCATGTGTAGTTTCTGCTGTCTCTTTTATCTCTTTCTCTTTCTCTTTCTTTTGCTTCTCTTCTTTATCATAATCATCAGCAGCAAACCGAGAAAAAAGAGAGAAAACGCATGCATGCAGT
>NW_013571496.1:0-414 GCF_000499745.2 Eimeria mitis | reverse complement strand
GCAGCAACAGCAGCAGCAGCAACAGCAGCAGCAGCAGCAACAGCAGCAGCAGCAGCAGCAGCAGCAGCAAGACAAACACCATCTGCATGCACAGTTTCTGCTGTTTTTTTTTTAAATCTCTTTCTCTTTCTCTTTCTTTTGTTTCTCTTTTTTTCTGTGTTTGCTGCTAATGATGATGATAAAGGAGAGAAAACGCATGCAGTATTCTGCTGCATGCGTTTCGGGTGTATACGCACCTATGCCAGCCCCAACTTCTTCTATTCTTTGGGGGTTTATATAATCAAAAGAAATAAAACCACAAACAGATGCAGGCAACACACTGCTGCTTGCTGATATACTCACACTACTGAGAAACATACACACACACATTCATATATATATATATATATATATATATATATATATATATATATA
>NW_013571495.1:6422-6623 GCF_000499745.2 Eimeria mitis | reverse complement strand
CAAACAAAAAATAATAAATAAAAAGCAAACAAACACACAAACAAAAAGACAAAAAAACAAACAAACAGCTGTGTTTGTGATTTCTTTGATTTATATTTTTCTTTATCTGAGCCAAAAAGAAGTAAAATAAATTAAAATTAAAAATTAATTAAAATAAAAAATTTGGTTATTTAATTTGTAGATAGTTGGGGTGTATATACA
>NW_013571495.1:6118-6322 GCF_000499745.2 Eimeria mitis | reverse complement strand
AATTAATTAAAATAAAAAATTTGGTTATTTAATTTGTAGATAGTTGGGGTGTATATACAGCTGAATGAGAGGGAGACAAAAATATTAGTTTTGCTTTTGTTGTTTGTTTTTGTTTATTTACTGTTTATTGTTTATTGTTTATTGTTTGTTGTTTTGTTTTTTGTTTTTTGTTTTTGTTTTTTGTTTTTTTATTTTGTTTTTTGC
>NW_013571495.1:5758-5990 GCF_000499745.2 Eimeria mitis | reverse complement strand
ACTTCTCTTCTTTCTCTCGCTATCACCACAGCTGTCTTTAGCCTGTTATATATATAAATAAATATAAATAAATATAAATATAAATAAATATAAATATAAATATATAAATATAAAATGCAAACAAAAACAGAAAAATAGAGAGAATATACAACTCAACAAATCTAGGGTTTAGGGTTTAGGGTTTAGGGTTTAGGGTTTGTCTATCACCAGACAGCTGAGGAGAAGCAAAACG
>NW_013571495.1:3140-3426 GCF_000499745.2 Eimeria mitis | reverse complement strand
TAGGGTTTAGGGTTTAGGGTTTAGGGTTTAGGGTTTAGGGTTTAGGGTTTAGGGTTTAGAGTTTGATGTAGGGTTTAGAGTTTGCGGATCAGGGTTTTTAGTTTTATCTTTAGGGTCTAAAGTCTAGGGTTTAGGGTTTAGGGTTTAGGGTTTAGGGTTTGTGTGTCACTGTTTTGTATGAGGGCGTTGATGAGCTGCAGCTTTTGTTGTCTTCGGCTTTGCAGGCAAACGGCGCGGCTGTAGGGTTTAGGGTTTAGGGTTTAGGGTTTAGAATGCAGGCGTGCTA
>NW_013571495.1:2592-3040 GCF_000499745.2 Eimeria mitis | reverse complement strand
GCTTTTGTTGTCTTCGGCTTTGCAGGCAAACGGCGCGGCTGTAGGGTTTAGGGTTTAGGGTTTAGGGTTTGGGGTTTAGAATGCAGGCGTGCTACTGCTGCTGCTGCTGCTGCTGCTGCTGCTACTGCTGCTGCTGCTGCTGCTGCTGCTACTGCTGCTGCTGCTGCGGTTTGCTGCAGCAGCATTTGTTGTGTTCTTACCGCAAGCCCGAAGCAATGAAGCGGAGGTCACCGGCCTGTTGTTTACACACAAACACTCATTAGGGTTTAGGGTTTAGGGTTTAGGGTTTAGGGTTTAGGGTTTATATTTTGTATAATAAGAAGAATGCACTAGAATATAAAAGTAAAGAATAATAATAAAAAAAACAACACCACCACCACCAACGAAAACAACAAAAACAAAAAACAAAAACAAGAAACAACAACAGCAACAACAACAGCAGCAGCAC
>NW_013571495.1:2338-2492 GCF_000499745.2 Eimeria mitis | reverse complement strand
TAGGGTTTAGGGTTTAGGGTTTAGGGTTTAGGGTTTAGGGTTTAGGGTTTAGGGTTTAGAGTTTGATGTATAGGGTTTAGAGTTTGCGGATCAGGGTTTATAGTTTTATCTTTAGGGTCTAAAGTCTAGGGTTTAGGGTTTAGGGTTTAGGGTC
>NW_013571495.1:2002-2262 GCF_000499745.2 Eimeria mitis | reverse complement strand
CACCACCACCACCAACGAAAACAACAAAAACAAAAAACAAAAACAAAGAAAACAACAGCAACAACAACAGCAGCAGCACCAGCAACAGCAGCAACACCAGCAGCAGCAACACCAGCAGCAGCAGCAGCAGCAGCAGCAGCAGCAGCAGCAGCGTGTTGTACCTGTTTGTGTGTGGAGACCCTCAATACATTGGTTGTTATGAAGGCCGTCGTTTCTTCGTCTGCTGCTTCTAAGGCAATTGCCAGCAGCATCTCACCTAC
>NW_013571495.1:1660-1902 GCF_000499745.2 Eimeria mitis | reverse complement strand
CTGCTGCTGCTGCTGCTGCTGCTACTGCTGCTGCTGCTGCGGTTTGCTGCAGCAGCATTTGTTGTGTTCTCACCGCAAGCCCGAAGCAATGAAGCGGAGGTCGCCGGCCTGTTGTTAACACACAAACACTCATTAGGGTTTAGGGTTTAGGGTTTAGGGTTTAGGGTTTAGGGTTTATATTTTGTATAATAAGAAGAATGCACTAGACTATAAAAGTAAAGAATAATAATAAAAAAAAACAC
>NW_013571495.1:1253-1560 GCF_000499745.2 Eimeria mitis | reverse complement strand
CAGCAGCAGCAGCAGCAACAGCAGCAACAGCAGCAGCAGCAGCAGCAGCAGCAGCAGCAGCAGCAGCAGCGTGCTATACTTGTTTGTGTGTGGAGACCCTCAATACATTGGTTGTTATGAATGCCGTTGTTTCTTCGTCTGCTGCTTCTAAGGCGATTGCCAGCAGCATCTCACCTACACACACACTGCATGCACAGCAGCAGCAACAGCAGCAGCAGCAGCAGCAGCAGCAGCAGCAGCAGATGGAAGAGCAGAAGAAGGAGCAGCAGCAGCAGCAGCAGCAGCAACAAAAGGAGAGGCAGGAGAT
>NW_013571495.1:468-1153 GCF_000499745.2 Eimeria mitis | reverse complement strand
AGCAGCAGCAGCAGCAGCAGCAGCAGCAGCAGCAGATGGAAGAGCAGAAGAAGGAGCAGCAGCAGCAGCAACAGGAGAGGCAGGAAACGCAACAGAAGCAGCAGCAGCAAAAG
Organism: Eimeria mitis; assembly: GCF_000499745.2. Lineage (NCBI taxonomy): Eukaryota > Apicomplexa > Conoidasida > Eucoccidiorida > Eimeriidae > Eimeria > Eimeria mitis. Next base: position 1,040 of record NW_013571495.1, on the reverse strand, counting down.
GAGAAAGAGCAGCAGCAAAGAAAAATCAGCAAAAGCAACAGCAGCAGCAGCAGCAGCAGCAACAGCAGGAGCAGCAGCAGCAGCAGCAGCAGGTGTACGTACAGCCGACGAGGCCGAGTAGGTTTCCTTTGAATGCTTTTTGTGCAATTTGTTTGGGGCTGTTGACTTTCTCTTTTATTTTTATTTTATTTTCTTTTTTTTTCTGTTTTTTTTCTTTTTTCTCTTTTTTTTCTTTTGTCTCTTCTTCTCTTTCTTCTGTCTCTTCTTCTTCTTCTGTCTCTTCTTCTTCTGTCTCTTCTTTCTCTTCCTTTTCTTTTTCTTTTGCTTCTCTTTCTTTTTTTTCTTTTTCTTTTTCTTTTTCTTTTTTTTCTTTTTCTTTTTCTTTTTCTTCTTTTTCTTTTTCTGTTTCTTCTTTTTCTTCTGTCTCTTCTTTTTCTTCTTCTGTCTCTTCTTCTGTTTCTGTTTCTTCTTTTTCTTTTTCTTGTGTGCTTTCCCTCTCTGTTTCTGTTTCTGTTTCTGTTTCTTTTTCTTCTTTTTTATTTCCTAGCTGCAGCAGACAGACGGCCTCAAAC
>NW_013571495.1:0-368 GCF_000499745.2 Eimeria mitis | reverse complement strand
TGTTTCTGTTTCTTCTTTTTCTTTTTCTTGTGTGCTTTCCCTCTCTGTTTCTGTTTCTGTTTCTGTTTCTGTTTCTGTTTCTTCTTTTTTATTTCCTAGCTGCAGCAGACAGACGGCCTCAAATTCCAGCAGCAAACACAGACGCAGCAGAGTTGCTGCAGCGCGCGTCTCCTCCGCCTGACACCACCAAATACAAACAGATGCAGCAACAGCAGAAGCAGCAGCAACAGCAGCAGCAGCAGCAGCAGGAGTAGCAGCAGCAGCAGCAACTGTAGTACCAGCAGGAGTAGCAGCACTTGCAGCAGCAGCAGCAGCAACAGCAGCAGCAGCAGCAACAGCAGCAGCAGCAGCAACAGCAGCAGCAGCAG
>NW_013571494.1:6785-7179 GCF_000499745.2 Eimeria mitis | reverse complement strand
TTGCTGCTGCTGCTGCTGCTGCTGTTGCTGCTGCTGCTGCTGCTGCTGCTGCTGTGGCTCCTCCTCCAATACAACTGCAGGAGACGACGGCGTCTCGATAGGGGAGTCAGCAGCAGCAGCAGCAGCAGCAGCAGCAGCAGCAGCATCTTGCGCTTCACCGAGTTTGCTGCTGGCTTCCTGCTGCTGCTCCTGCTGGTGGGTGTCGTCAGCGAGGCAGCAAGATAACTGCAGCACAAGCAGCAGCAGCAGCAGCAGCAGCAGCATGGGGCTTACAGCACTACCGGCGCGCAGCAGCAGCGAAAAAGACTGCCAATCCACCAGCAGCAGCACCAGCAATCACAGCAGCAGATGCAGCAGCAGCAGCAGCAGTCGCAGCAGCTGCAGCATGCGGAGC
>NW_013571494.1:6277-6685 GCF_000499745.2 Eimeria mitis | reverse complement strand
GCGAGGCAGCAAGATAACTGCAGCACAAGCAGCAGCAGCAGCAGCAGCAGCAGCAGCAGCAGCAGCAGCATGGGGCTTACAGCACTACCGCCGCGCAGCAGCAGCAAAAAAGACTGCCGATCAACCAGCAGCAGCACCAGCAATGACAGCAGCAGAAGCAGCAGCAGCAGAAGCAGCAGCAGCAGCAGCAGTCGCAGCAGCTCCAGCACGCGGAGCAGCAGCAGCAGCAGCAGCAGCAGCAGCAGCACGCATGCAGCACCAGCTTACCTTTGGCAGCAACGGTGGAGGCAGCGAGCAGTCAAGGAAGAAGGCGACAGCAGCAAGTTGCTGCAGTGCTGCTGCTGCAAGCTCTGCAGCACTCTGCTGCTGCTGCTGCTGCTGTTGCTGCTGCTGCTGCTGCTGCTCGGT
>NW_013571494.1:2393-2821 GCF_000499745.2 Eimeria mitis | reverse complement strand
TGCTGCTGCTGCTGCTGCTGCTGCTGCTGCTGCTGCTGCTGCTGCTGCTGCTGCTGCTGCTGTTGCTGCACATGAGGTGGAGGCGTGGTGTTGCTGTTGCGTTCGTGGCGTGTGTAGCTCATTTTGTTTATAAATATGTTTCTGCTGATGCTTCTGTTGCTGCTGCTGCTTCTGCTGCTGCTGTTTTTGTTGCTTCTGATTGTGTTGCTGCTGCTGCTGCTGCTGTGCTGCTGCAGCTGCTGCAGCTGGATTGCCTGCCTGCTCAGACTCCTCAACTCGCCATCAAGACACAGCAGCAGCAGCAGCAGGCGAAGTTGCAGCAGCAGCAGCAGCAGCAGCAGCACGACCACGACCAGCAGCAACAGCAGCAGCAGCAGCAGCAACAGCAGCAGCAGCAGCTGTCAGATTGGGGTGTACGTACACCTGAA
>NW_013571494.1:1689-2293 GCF_000499745.2 Eimeria mitis | reverse complement strand
CTCCTCAACTCGCCATCAAGACACAGCAGCAGCAGCAGCAGGCGAAGTTGCAGCAGCAGCAGCAGCAGCACGACCACGACCAGCAGCAACAGCAGCAGCAGCAGCAGCAGCTGTCAGATTGGGGTGTACGTACACCTGAGTTTTCTGCTGCTGTCTTTGAATCATTTGAGGGTTTGCTGCAGGCTGTCTGCCCCCAAGTCTTCCAGCACATGCAGCAGGAGTTGCTGCTGCGGCAGCTGCAGCAGCAGCAGCAGCAGCAGCAGCAGCAACAGCAGCAGCAGCAGCAATCTCAGAAGTAGCGCGGAGACACGAGCAGCAAACCAGACAGCAGCAGCAGCAAGAGCAGCTGCAGCAGCAACACAAACAGCAGCAATAACAACACTTACACCACTTACAGCAGCAGCAGCAGAAGCAACAGCACCAGCAGCAACAGCAGAAGCAACAGCAGCAGCAGCACCAGCACCAGCAGCAGCACCAGCAGCACCAGCAGCACCAGCAGCACCAGCACCAACAGCAACAGCACCAGCAGCACCAGCAGCACCAGCAGCAACAGCAGCAGCAGCACCAGCACCAGCACCAAGAGCAGCAGCAGCACCAGCAGCAC
>NW_013571494.1:1387-1589 GCF_000499745.2 Eimeria mitis | reverse complement strand
GCAGCAGCAGCAGCAGCAGCAGCAGCAGCAACAGCAGCAGCAGCAGCAATCTCAGCAGTAGCGCGGAGACAGGAGCAGCAAACGAGACAGCAGCAGCAACACAAACACATTCAGTTAAAACAGCAGCAGCAGCAAGAGCAGCTGCAGCAGCAACACAAACAGCAACAATAACAACACTAACAGCAATTGCAGCAGCAGCAGA
>NW_013571493.1:6124-6729 GCF_000499745.2 Eimeria mitis | reverse complement strand
ACCAGCAGCAGAAGCAGCAGCAGTAGAAGCAGCAACAGCACCGGAAACAGCAACACGAGGAAAAACACAAGTGGCAGTCTCAGCAAAAAGGGGAACGGTACACAACAACTTGTCGGTTGCAGCATGTGCAACTGCTGCAGCATCCGCAGCTGCTGCAGCTGCTGTGGCTGCTGCTGCTGCTGTAGCTGCTGCACCATCCAATGCTGCAGTTTGTGCCGCTGCTGTTGCTGTTGCAGCTGCTGCCGCTGCTGCAGCTTCTGCTTTCCTGTGCTGCTGCGCATGCGCTTGGCTGTGTCGGTGGACAGCAGGGGGCCCCGGGGCCCCGCTGTGCGGCAGCTGTTTAGGAGGAGGCCCCCTTCTTGGCCCGCTTGCTGCTGCCCCCCGCAGCAGCAGCAGCAGCAGCAGCAGCAGAAGCTGGGTTGAAGCAGAGGGATACGGTCCAGGCGCGCACTGCAGTGTCTGCATTGGCGAGGCCCCCGTCGTTTATAATATTAATTTCTTCTGGGCTCAGAGCCCGCGGCTGCAGGGACGGCGGCAGCTGCTCCATTCCGCTGTACCTACAGCACAACGAAACAGCAGAGAGGCAGTGCAGCACACCTCATACA
>NW_013571493.1:5419-6054 GCF_000499745.2 Eimeria mitis | reverse complement strand
ACAGCACCAGGCTGCAGCTACAACTCGCATACAACAAATGAATAGAGGAACTCAAGCAACGGCGGGTGTACGCACAGACACCCCAAACACATATGCATGCATGCATGCATGCATGCATGCGTATCAGGAGGGCTATCGTGTGTACACAGAAGAAATGGAAATTTCTCTGTTTGTAGTTGTCTGTCTCTCTGTTTGTATCTGCCTGTCTCTGTTGCTGTTTGCTTGACTCTCTGTCTCTCTCTCTGTCTCTATCTCTGTGTCTGTTTGTCTCTATCTCCGTTTGTTTCTTTTTGTCTCTGTCCCTGTCTGTCTAGCTTTCTCTGTCTCTGTTTGTTTGCGCAGCTGACCTGATGACTGTCACACCCCCGGGCCCTGATGAAGTTGATGGCGTTGCTGCTGCTGCAGCACCGTGCTGCTGCTGGCTGCGGCTGCTGCTTGTCGCCCCTTGTGGTTTCCCCTGCTGCTGCTGCTGCTCAGGCTGCTGCTGCTGATGAGGAAGGAGGCCGAGGCGTTCCAGTCTGTTGCGTACACTCCTAAAGAGAATGCTGGGCCTGCGCCGCTGCACGGGGGGTGAGGCAGCAGCTGCGCTTTCAGCTGCTCCAGGTGCTGCTGCTGCTGCTGCGGGTGCAGCAGCA
>NW_013571493.1:5098-5319 GCF_000499745.2 Eimeria mitis | reverse complement strand
GTCTGTTGCGTACACTCCTAAAGAGAATGCTGGGCCTGCGCCGCTGCACGGGGGGTGAGGCAGCAGCTGCTGCTGCTGCTGCTGCAGCATCAGCATCAAGAGGTTCAATCACGGCGAGCTCTCCGCCCACGACGACATTGGTGCCTGCTGGTGCTGCAATGCGCACCAGTTTACCTGTAGTTTTTGCTGCAACATCAACAGCAACTTTGTCTGTCTCCAGT
>NW_013571493.1:2621-4986 GCF_000499745.2 Eimeria mitis | reverse complement strand
CACGCACAACATAGTTGCTGCTGCTGCTGCTGCTGCTGCTGTAGCAACGGATGCTCCCCCTGCTGCTACTACTGCTGCTTGGTGTGGTTAACTGCTGCCAGCAACCGCTGCGGCCCCGGAGACCCTCAAGGGTTTGGGGGCTGCGGCGGGGCTGAGGGGCCCCAAGGGGCCCTCCGCTCTGCCTCGCATGTAGGCAGAAACGCAGGTAGCTGCAGGCCACAAGCAAACTCGCATACGGTGAAGGAGCTTGCTTGAAGCTGCTGCTGCTTCTGCTGCTGCTGCAGATGCCACCGCTGCTGCTGTTGCTGCTGCTGTTGCCTAAGAAAGAAACTAAACCTCCTGTCCGCCCACAAGGCAAATCAGCGCGGCTCAAGCCGCGCAAGAAGACAGCCATAAGAAAGAGGAGAAGGCCGGAGTTGGGTTTTTGCGTGCTTAGGTGAAGAACTAAGAATGCAAGGACCTACGAAAGGTCGCATGCATGCGTGCATGCATGCATGCGTACACGCATGTGCTTGAGGATATGTGTGTTAAGCACGCATGCATGTATGCATGCATGCATGCATACATGTGTTTGGGGGGATATGCTTGTGCCTGCTGCTGTGGCTCCAATAACAGCAGCAGCAGCAGCAGGAGGCGTTGCTTATTGACACCGCCGCAGCAGAGGAGAGCAAGGGTAACCCTGAAGAAATCTAAGGAGATGTGATTAAAATAATTTTAATTTGAATCTGAATTTGAATTTGAGGCTGCAGGCAACGCGGGAGGCGTGCGAATAAAGCCCAGGTGGAGCTGGTGCGGTTTTGCCGCTGTTGTTGTTGGCTGTCTGTACAGCAGCAGGATATTATGTACTTATTTGTTTCTAATTTACAATATTTATAAGCTCCAAAACAAATCAAATGGCATTTGCTTCGCCTCCTCTACATCAGACGAAAAACGCCGCCGCGGCAGCCCCAAAGCCCTTGCGGTGTATACTCAGTGCAGCATAGAGTCGGTGGGGGTTTGATGTTTGTTACGAGTGAATATAAAACTTTATTAAAAAGTTAATAAAAATAACTTATATTTTGTTGTTACTAATGTATAATATATTTTATTAGTTAATCCTTTTTTTGCCAGTAATAAATAATATGCCTCATCAAGCAATCGTTCATAGTTTATATAAATAATTAATATATTTTATTCATTGTTTGTTTGTTTCTTTATCAGTTGTTTTACTGCTACTATTAAATATTCTTCACCATACAATCCTTTACTGTTAATAATAATATATCCACTATTGCAATATATAAATCCTTTACTTTCACTAATATATCATCAACTGCTATTTATTTATTCTTTCTAATAAATTCTTTATTGTCGCTCATAAACTATCCAGATAAGTAGTTGTAAATAAAACATCAAATGTTGTTAATAAATCATCAATTTTTTTTCTATAAGTTATTTAATATTACTAACAAACAATTGATTTTTATAAACAAGCCATAAATTGTAGTTAATATATCCTTTTGTTTCAGTTGCTGCCAACACAGATACGAGCGGTTGCCTTGCGCAGGTGTAAAGACAGACAAAAATAGTAAGCGGATATTCTACGATATTATCATAACTACCATCATAACTACAATTATTTGTATGATTCCTAAAACTATTACTATTGTTTTTATTACTATTCTTTCAACTAGTAGCGTTACTAACTATTGTTTTGTTTGCTAGCAATATTTACTATATATTACTTTTATTATATTCGCACTTTTTAGTATAACCACCACCACAAATACAACTACTATTCCTATTACTATTAGTATTAACACTGTTACTATATCTTTAGCCTCCTTTCAGTCTTTCAGAGCCACAGTAAGCTCAAACACCACCGACCCCACCCCTCCTCAACCAAAGCCATTTCTGCTGCCTCAGCAACCCCCTAGGAGGAGGAGGATAAACACGATGAAGTCAACGCCTATAGAAATATATATATATATATATATATATATATATCTGTATCGATATACTACATTATGCAGAGATTAGGTTGAAAACAGTAAGAAGTGCAATATATGAGAAGAAGGCTAATAAGACAAATCAAAGTAAAGAAAGTTAGCCAGACAGCAAAGAAAGAAGTAAAATAGAGGACACGATGCTTAGGAAGAAAAATATTAAAAAAAATGAAAAAGAAGTAAACTGAACGATAAGAATGCCAAGAAGAAGATATGAATAAGTAAAATACAAAATAAAAAGGCAAATAAAAAGAAAAAAAGAAAAAAACAAGTTATAAAATAAGCGACTCTTATATCTTCTCGTTAGCGACTGCGAGTTGCACACCCCAAATGACGTGAGCACCATATGAGCCAAGAATACAAGCCAGCAGCAAGTAAAC
>NW_013571493.1:2189-2562 GCF_000499745.2 Eimeria mitis | reverse complement strand
ATATATATATATATATATATATATATATATATATATATATATATACAATACTATGGCTAATACATTTCGAGTATGTACTATATACTATGTATATATATTATATCAACTACTTAAAATATATTTTAATCATCGAGCTATATATAAGGTATTGTGCAGAGCATATATACTCTATTACATACACTATTATATCTATACTATACGGACTGTATAGACCATCTATATATCTTATATGTTCTACTATATGCACTACAGTACACGTATTGATTACGTATTTCATATATAGATCATATATATAATGCTAAGTATACTATATATTTAGTATTAACTATAAAAAACACATATAGATCATATAAAAATATATATTCTATTATTA
>NW_013571493.1:1316-2089 GCF_000499745.2 Eimeria mitis | reverse complement strand
ATATATATATATATATATATATATATATATATATATATATATATACAATACTATGGCTAATACATTTCGAATATGTACTACATACTATGTATATATATTATCTCAATTGCTTACGATATATTTTAATCATCGAGCTATATATAAGGTATTGTGCAGAGCATATATACTCTATTACATACACTATTATATCTATACTATACGGACTGTATAGACCATCTATATATCCTATATGTTCTACTGTATGCACTACACCACATGTATTGTATTGATTACATATTTCATATATAGATTATATATATAATGTTAAGTATACTATATATTTAGTATGCACTATAAAAAACACATACAGACCATATAAAAAAATATATTTTATTATTCATATTCTATTAGATGCTGTATACTGCATATATTATATTTACGGATCGCGTAGTTTGAATGGTATGAAGCAGAAGGATCCAAAGGGGAAGAAAGCTGCTAGAAGCCCCAGTTCCTGCTGCTGCCCATCAGCAGCAGTACAGCAGCTGCAGCACAGCAGCTGCAAAAGAGCAGCAGCAGCCACCACCCGTTTTGTTTATTTTCGCATTAACTACTCAACTCTAAAAGCTTCTCCTCACCGCCTCCGCCCCGACTGGGCTGCCAGTTAGGGGCTGAGACGTTCCCGTGGAGGCGTTCGTCCCTCGAAAAAAGCCAACATAACCTGGCTTCGCTCAGCAGCAGCTGCTGCTGCTGCTGCAGCATCAGCAGTTGCTGCTGCTGCAGCATCAGCAGCACCG
>NW_013571493.1:892-1216 GCF_000499745.2 Eimeria mitis | reverse complement strand
GCTAGAAGCCCCAGTTCCTGCTGCTGCCCATCAGCAGCAGTACAGCAGCTGCAGCACAGCAGCTGCAAAACAGCAGCAGCAGCCACCACCCGTTTTGTTTCTTTTCGCATTAACTACTCAACTCTAAAAGCTTCTCCTCACCGCCTCCGCCCCGACTGGGCTGCCAGTTAGGGGCTGAGACGTTCCCGTAGAGGCGTTCGTCCCTCGAAAAAAGCCAACATAACCTGGCTTCGCTCAGCAGCAGCAGCAGCAGCTGCCGCAGCATCAGCAGCAGCTGCTGCAGCAGCATCAGCAGCAGCTGCTGCAGCAGCATCAGCAGCAGCT
>NW_013571493.1:0-741 GCF_000499745.2 Eimeria mitis | reverse complement strand
TACCACTGCTGTTGCTATATTACATGTAGGGTTTGCTTCAGTCCATGTTGTGTGCTGCTGGGCTGCTGAAAGCTGGTGGTGGGCCCCCCCCAGGAACAGGCACGTCGTCTTCCTCTAGGAGCTGCAGCACCTTTAGTGCGGCCCAAATCCCAAAGACGAACTGCGCGATGCGGGCGAAGATACCAACGAAGAAAAAACTCGCAAACATGACGAAAGCAAAGACGAGAACCTTGAAAAGGTGGGGTTTTCTGAAGAAGTTAATAAACACCTGCAACAAAGAATTCTTGGCACGCATGTGCGCCCCTCGACGCTCATCCGCAATCACCCCTGATGCCTCGCTCTGCTGCGACTCTGTCTCCACAGGCAAGTCGGCAAGTGTCAGCTGGTGCTGCTGCTGCTGTTGCTGCTGCGGAAGGGCGGGACTGTCGTAGGCCCCGTAGCCGCGAGCTGCATCTGCACCTGGGTAGAAGGCGCCTCTTGCGGCCGCTTGACCGGAGTTCAAACTCAAAGTTGAATCGCCTAACATCGAGCTGCCTTGGGGAAACTGGAACCGCTGGGGTTCCGCTTCGAACCCTGCAATCGGTACACTTGATCCCCACGCATTTACGTTTGGAGTCAAGGTCCCAACAGCGGGATGGGGGGCCGGAACTCCTGCTGCTGGTGCTGCTGCCGGTGCTCCTGGCTGCGGTATGTCCCACGAGCCCCAGTTCCCCGTTGCAGCACAGACGCCATGCGGGGCTA
>NW_013571492.1:21795-22717 GCF_000499745.2 Eimeria mitis | reverse complement strand
TCGACCCATCGACCTCGACATATCACCTTATCTCCCGCGCTCACTAATTCCTTTTCACGCGCCCTGACTCGTACGCGGCTGAACACAGTACGAAAATACACTCCAATGCCCTGCACCTGCAGGCAAGTCACCACACGTCAAGGGGTCCACATCCATGCGGTGAGCTCCCTAAGCTCTCCCCAACAAAACGTCCTGCCCACCGCGCCAAACCAGCATAATGCTGCGAGCCAACGATGCAGCATCGCTTGTACGCACTGTTGCAAGTATCCACCCACTTCCTATGGAGAAACAACACAGACACGTGCTCATGACCTCTTGTAAGCTTGCCGCAGCCACTCCTCCCGACGTGCTTGTGCTCTGCACTGATCGTATAATTGCACTACGATATTAATGCCAGCGACAAACAATTAAAGCACATCAACACATTCTCCCGGCCACTTGCGCCTCTAGCGGACGACCGGCCTCCGGCGAAACACGCCCTCTACTCGAAACCCGTGGTCCAGCTAGACCTGCATTCGTCCTCTCGACCTCGACATATCACCTTACCTGCCGCGCCCACTCATCCCTTTCACGCGCCCGGACTCCTACCCGGCTGAGCACAGTACCAAAATACACTCCAGTACCCTACACCTGCAGCCAAGTCACCGCACGTCAAGGGGTCCACATCCATGCGGTGAGCGGAACACTGCCTAGTCGGTGCTGCTTCCTGACAGACGTTAGGCTCCCCATTCACACCCACGAGTTCACTGCGGTCGATTGCCGCGTCAGGCTCTCTCCAACAAGCGCATATCGGAAAGCCAAAGCATCCGGCCATAGTATATGGAAAAAGCAGCACCGTCAAACCAAAACAAGCCCCCGCTCCTTCCCACATTGCACCTTCACAAATCTGCACGGAGGCCCTCAGGTGTTCATGCTTGCAGTA
>NW_013571492.1:20080-21695 GCF_000499745.2 Eimeria mitis | reverse complement strand
AAATGCTCTGAGCGCTACACCTACGGAGAGCAGCTGCGTGTGCCTCTGAGGGCGTACTTTCTGAGCGAACCGGCGGCGTGTGTAAGGAGAACGTTTCACTACAATTTGGCAGAAGACGTGCCCGCCGGAACTGCATAACGCGATGCTGCTTGCAATGCAATGCCCGTGCCTCTGTGTACACTATAATACTGCAGATACGCTTATTGGCAGAAGCAGCTAAACTCAGCCAGGGCAAGGGAGATATGAGCAAGCTGAATACATAATCGATACAGACGGTTGCCTCGGGCGCACGTCTCGAATCGCGTCTGGTTACAAAACCAACGAGAATCTAAAGCGTTCACGAGTTGCTTGAAACGCCGCAAACGTGCAGATCGTGTTTGCATATGCGTGCACTGTTGCGGTGCTGTGGACCATTTGCCGTAATGTGCCGAACTCGGACGACGCACAATGCGCAGCACAATCAGAAACTGCACCTCCGCGAAAGCGAAGCAGCGCTGAATGTCTCCCCGAATCAGAAACAAAAACGCCAGTCATATGCTGCCTGTTTTCATCTGGGTTACCCTAACTGCATAACGCCGCATTGCTCACACATGCAGGGCCAACAGCAGTCCCCTAAACACTCCGCATACGCCGATAAGCTGTTGTCTGCGAATCCCTCTGGTAAACGCAAATCAAGTGCAAGCCGCCGCATGCGAAGGACACCCACGTTTGGCGGACAGTGGAGGCAACCTCCTCTAGCCTGCGGAAAACATATACCTGCGCTCTTGCGCATAGCATCGATGCCTGCCCTCATACTGGCTGATACGCAGAAGTATTCATAACAACGCCGAAAAGATGAACCCGTTTGCCGTGCTGCATAAGCGCCACACACACTTCTTCTTCCACGGCGCTTCGCATCCGCTCACGGGCGTCCCTGGTAAGCTGCCTTGCAGGGCTGTGTCATGGTGTGTCAGGACCGCAGGCAGTTGACACTCCTGCACGAACATGCTTGCGCAACCCGGAGCTCCGCACTCTTCTAAAGTCGTCTACCTAGGTTTAATTTACAATGTTGCCCGCCATATCAAACAACCACTTGGTGTAAAGGTTTTGCAAGCGCTCGGTGATGTCTGTTGAGAGCATTGTATCGGATCACAACATCGCCTGCAAGGCGAGCGCTGCTTAAACGCTTGCAAAGGGTTTGCCACACTCGAATCATTCAGCAGCACGAAACGTTCCTTCACTTCGCTTTCACTAGGCCACGGACGCGGAGGCGGCGGAAGTTCGTTTCCGTGGTAACACAGCCACCCACCCGATCCACGGCATGCAAGCGACACCACTGCCAAAGGCACATCATGCTGCAGTGCTTGCTGAAACGGTTGAGCAGTTGACAGCGGGCGTATTAAAGGTGAGCCGCGTGTCTTAACTGTCTGCTTATTGAAGCTCCACAGTATCCGCCCGCAGCACGCATCCCTCTGCTCTTGATGCATGGATGACTGGACGGCGTACTTCCTGCAGCACGCCGGAAACAAGAAAAAGCCTACTCCTTGTACTCTCTTCCTAGGAATCCTTCAATGTACTACACGCCAAACTACAACTGCTCATAGTCACCTTACCCTATTAGCCACACATAGCAGCA
>NW_013571492.1:18529-20056 GCF_000499745.2 Eimeria mitis | reverse complement strand
CGAACCTGCTCCTTAAGGAACATAAAGGAGATTACCAACGCACTCTACAGTCTTTCTCCTATTCCGCAGCCGTCGTGCTTCCTTCAGGCCTTCGTAACGATGCCATGTAACTTCCTCGTCTCCTCCACGCATGGCTGCGCTTACGCACCAACACCACTTGCTGACTACTTCATATCATCACCGGGCTTCACCCGACGCTCTTCCACTCTCAGCTCACCACATACATTTGGCCTAAAAGGAGCGTATGCTGCTGTTTTCAGCGGGGAACATATCCCGGTCCTGAAGCAGCTAAGCTCTTGGTGCCTTCCAAGCTAGTGAAAGACCCCGGTGTTCATAGCAGCAGGGTGGTCAAAATGACACCACATCGCAAGCTTGTTACAGTGAACAAACAAATAATACAGCGTTCTTATTGTGACGCTGTAAGGAACGCTCTAGGCTGATGTAATCAAGAGCTGCTCTTAGGCCCCGTAGCCGAAGAGCGGTGCATTAGGATGTAAAACCGTTCTCATGCACCGACGCAAACCTGTTCGACTGTTCGCAGAACAGGAGCTGGAAACTCTCTGCTATGTTCAGTTTGCTTGCAGACAGCTGTCACGTGTATCTAACTCGTTTTCGTCGACCTAAGTACAAAGCGCTTTTTTATGTAGCGACTGTCGAGTATAGTATAGTTGAGGGGCAGACAGATATGAAAACGAAATCTAGTCCCTGAAGCTCCAGGGTATTCAACACTTCCCCCCAAATCCCAGTTCCCGCTGTGTCAAGAACGTTACCCTGCACTCACCACAGCGTGAAAGCTCATGGCCTCGCTACGGTTTGATGTGTGCAAGTTGAAGCACAGAGCTCGTAAAAGGTTGCCGCTGAGAAGTACAGTTACACTGCATTTTCGGATGGAGCACCCAGTCAGTGCGACGGGAACGAGAGAAAGCATGTCTCCTTGCAGGGGGAGATGCCCCTAAATTTAAAACGTTCATATTCCAGCCGGAGGCAACTGCTGTACTATGCGGACAGGTCAAGTATTCTCGGCAGATTCCTGTGCCGTTGGTGAAATTTAGGCCTAAGCATCCTACGGCACACAGTTGTGGGGTTCGTAAGTGACTACTACACCAGTCACGCAGACGGCAACGTCCTCTTAACTGGAAAGCTGTCCTTTCAAACCAGCTGGCGGCTTTTCGTTAGGCTGGGCATCCACACCCCACAGTACTGAACACACATTCTGCACCATATTTCGCCCAACAAATAAGACAGGACAGACGTTCCTCCGTCGAATACTTCTCAACTCTCCCCTTTGCCTGGAATGCGTACTGCATAAAACCAAAGCAGGGCCGCTCAGTTCAAACTAGACAGATGTTTAATGTACCTGACGCGAAGCACATCTACGCAGCCCAGCGAAGAGCCGAAAAGAGAGAACACCGAGCCCAAATCCGCCCACGCCAGTCAACGTTCAAATAACCTGCCCCTCCTAGCTAAATAGCAACTAGCACCTTTGTTATCAAGGACTTGATCAGTGCAAATAACCCCCAAATGCCC
>NW_013571492.1:18114-18453 GCF_000499745.2 Eimeria mitis | reverse complement strand
GCGTCCCGCTCCACCTGGGTTTCGTACGCTTCTGCTTCTGCAGTGAAACGGGGTCACCAGTGGGGAAATTTCATTGTAACCACAGCTTTTCGCAAATAATTTCAGTTCCTGCGCTTAATTCGAACATATCGGTTGCCTAATAGCCAGCATGCAGGCACAAACTCGGCGAGCGTCCATACTTCGTAGATCCCTCCGTGAATTGGGTGCCCCGCCTCCTTTGAACAAAACCTACATTGCATGGATCTGAACCTCCTTCCGCAAGTCTCCGCTTATTAACCCCCAAGACGCTCGAATGCTCTGCGAATTGCAAGGCCTTGAAACACTGAAGGAACAAAAAAG
>NW_013571492.1:10136-18008 GCF_000499745.2 Eimeria mitis | reverse complement strand
TGTGTATGAAACTGGCCTCCGAGCTCCAAGAAGAAACCGCTGGTAACGGAACGCACTCAGTCACCTCCGCTGGAAGCGCCGCAGCGGCAGAGGAAAGTGGTGAGAACTCGCTCATTGCGAAGGCTACGTGAAACTGTTATTACATTTGGTGTGAGTTGCGGAATATTTTCCTTTTACTTTCAATGGAAATATAGACGCCCTGTTTCGTGTGAACCTCAGCCAGCTCACCTCATGCGCATTGTAGAATCCTGCAACAGGCGATACTCTGCATGCGTCCAGTGGCTTTGAGTACATACATCCAATGCATGCCTCTTCTTCCGCAGATGTGAAGCTCATGCGTGTTTCCATGCTATTGGAGAATACGTTTTCCCTGTACACTGAAACTAAGAGGAACGCATGCAGTGGTCCGTTCTGTACAGGCATCAACCTGTAGAGCGACTAGAACGTGCTTTGTTGCATGGCATCAAACGCGGAGAATATTTCAAGTAGCAAGACATCTGAAGAGTATTTTCCGCCCTTCATAATCATTATTTCTCAAACCTCCATATTTGTCAATTGCCAAGCCTCCTGTAGAGATCCACTTTGAAGCGCTCTGGATGTGGGACAAAGTGGTGCAAACCCTTCTCAAGAAACCTAAGCTTTCACCCCATACAATTCTGGTAAATTGCTCTAGAACCATTTTCTGGTGACATTATAACATTCTGGCCCTTGACTGGAATTTGTATGCGCCTCCAGCTGAAGACTCGAACATTACGAAGCGCTTCTGGCCGGGCATCTCCGCCCGACGACCTTTCTGCTGAGGAAAAGGAGGGGCTCGCGCCTTACATGTTTTGCACTTGAGCTGCAGTGGATACAGGAATACCATCCTGTGGATGATGGTGATATCATCAGAGTACGGGGGACTGGTCCCACCATTGTACAGCGTGGCGAGTACGCAGTCGTGGGTGTACAGGGGTACAAGGGAGATGAATACATCGTGAAGAAAGAGGGAGAGAGGATGAACGTTCCCCGACATTGTCTGCTGCCCGAAATAAAAGAATGTAGGGCCTGCTCTTGTGGATGATCCACCGTTAAGCATGTTTTGTAGATGGAATTATCTGACTTCTGAGTCCCCGCGGTGCTGCCTCCACGCCTGTCTTTCAGAGTAAAGATACATAACTATCAGTGTGTTGAGAAACGAGCTCGTAAATTCGAGTTCGGGTGATATTAGTCTTTTAGACGGTATGGAACTCAGAAACTCGGGTTGGCTGCAGTCCGAGAACCCTTCCATAAAGCTTTGGAGACGGGAGACATTCGTATCTGCAGATTGCCATGAAAAACTCGGAAACTTCAAATTGTAGGCCCATCATCGCAAACTACATAGAATATATTAGTATCTGTTTTACTCCCGTAGCTGCTGGCGTGTTTCCTGCGTTCGCTCAACTTCAGTTTCGTAATCTGTAGTGGCCATGAGGCAACTGCCTGGCATCAGAGCGAACCAGATTAAAGAAACTGGAAGGGGACGGCGTAAGCCGGATCCATCGGGGAGGAGCAGTATGTACATCTCATTCTCCGCAGTGAAAGGTGATCTTCTCTTGGACTCCGCTCAGAAATACCAGTTGTGCGTTTTGAGACAACATGCATATGGGCTGTGTCATTTGTTCTGCAGCCGGTGAAATGCTTCACTGAATTCAAGGCTACACCGCCTTGGTGGGGCGCAGGCCTCTAGCACGCAAGATGCTATACGGATTTGGTAGCGAGCTTGTCCTGCGGGCCATGGAGAATCCCAAGTTTGGATCTTTTGAAATGCAAGGCGAAGACATATTGCAGTCGTTCCTTGAAAACAATGCAGGTCTCCCCCAACATTAGTCTTCCAAGGGGGAGTTGGTCTCTCTAAGCTTCTTATTCCACACTTTCCGAGCGTCTAGAGAGGACGAGAAACGACGGTTCGCAGCTCGGTATGTTCGGGCATGACCTCACAGGCGCACCGTTCAGCTCGCAGTTGCAACTGTTGCAATGCTTCGTTTTAGCTTTTTGTCGAGTCTGAGCAGCCAGTCACATGTTTGTATATCTTTTACAGGTTTCTTTGTCACTATATCGGGCTTCGCTTTCTGCTTTGGTGCTTATGACAGTCGTCTCTCTCGGTACTTCAGCGAATGTGATAAGCATTGCATGAGTGGCGTTGTGAAAAGCAACTACTCCTTCGATTCGCCGCTTGTCAAAAGAAGGCCTACTGGTTGCAAGGGATTCCATTGTTGCTGGATATGGTATTTATACAGCACCTGGTAAGTCGTGCAAGCAGATCGACGAAGCATTTCTCGTATGTTAGTAGTCAACGGTTCTAGTTGTCACACATGTTTTCTGATCTCTATTGTTTCGTCTTCCAGCGGTCATAGTTTCAACTAGTCGTTGTAATGTCTTCATTTTGCAGTTGCTCGTCTGTCAAACTGTTCGGCTGCTGATGCACTCCCCTACTTAGACTTACCGGCGGGGCAGGTCTGGCCACTAGCTTTCATTGTCAACTCTGCGGCAACCGTGAGGGGCTTTGGAGGAGAGGCAGGAGAGCTTTTGTGTGTGGCGGAAATCTTAAAAAGCGACTCAGTGGAGCCGGTACAACGAGCTCACAGAACGACCGAACTCGGCACCGCACTCCCAACCGTTGGCACTGAGTGTTGCAGCAAAGCTCCGGCACCACGCAAGCACTGCAGGAGCTAACGTGCACGGCACCTAAAATTCGCGAGTTAGCCGAGGGATCTAAGGCTCTTTCTGCCTCCTTTAAGCTACGTTCTGGTCATGTTTCGGGTAACACTAAACGGCTTTGCAAAACCGTGGGACATTTTGTACCACTGACTATTTGTATGGATGCTTCTGCGCTGCAACAACTC
Source organism: Eimeria mitis (assembly GCF_000499745.2). Classification (NCBI taxonomy): domain Eukaryota; phylum Apicomplexa; class Conoidasida; order Eucoccidiorida; family Eimeriidae; genus Eimeria; species Eimeria mitis. The sequence continues at coordinate 15,144 of NW_013571492.1, read as the reverse complement.
GGTGTATTGATAAACTTAAAAGATGCAGGCGTATATGCGCGAATCAAGCTAGCGAGCGCATTTCAAAGCTTTGACTAGCTCCTGTTCTGGTATGACTTTGCATTTCCACAGCCTGATTCGTGCGAGTTGAAGGTGAAGCGCATGCTAACAAGGGATGTACGGAGGTCGTAGCCATTCTTTCTGGTAGAGTATTCAGGAAAGGCCATATAGCAAGGTTATTCAGCAAATGAAGACAAACACAGTAAAAAGTTTTGGGGAGGCTTTCGCCGCACTGCAACAGGACCGATCGAAAAAGTAAAGAAAAGAATCCGAAGTATTTCTAAGAGAAGATATAGGGGGACATTTTCAGAGAACGCAGTGCACCACAAGGTTGCCCATGAAGTCGCCAAGTTTATTCGCGTCATGTGGGCGAATGGCAACCAGCACCAAATAGACATTGCTCCCAACAAACCTCAGGGAGTGTTCCGCCGAGCCAGATAGTACCAGCAACGTACCACCATAAACCGTGGTAGATCGACCTGCTACGTTTTGAAGCCGAAATATGAGCTGTTTTGTAAGCTTAACAACTGCCCGGCAAACACTTTGGCAGTAGCCGTGCAGTTGCATGGTTTGTCTGACTGGGTAAACTTTGATGAATTATCGTAGGTATGGACCTGATAAGAGCGATAGCGCAGGATATGAAGCCTAGTGTTAAAGACAGCAGCGCGGTACGCAAGAGGCACGTATCTTTACTTGACAGAGACAAAATGCAAGTATCGAAAAGTACAGATGAACAAGGGCTAGGGCTGGTCTACGGATTTGCAAGGCATACTCCGTGTTGCCTGACTCTGGTCGCTCGCTTGCACGGGAGAGTCAAAATTGGGTTTGCTTTATATAAGGAACAAAGTACCGTAGAATCATGGACCTCCAGTGCACGTAGCTTCGAGGTAGTATCCCTAACGAGATATTGTTAGATTCAGTGGCATTGATGGACGACGAGGTGACTGCAGACTTATGTAAGGGTTGCTATTGAATGCGCAGATGTAGGAGCTAGGTGTCTACGGGTCTCACTATTGAATGTGAATGCTGCACTCTGAACTGTTGCACGCTGCCGTACATCGTCTCACTGGATGCGCACTGGATTTGCAACAGGCCTGTACAGACGTCCTTCCTGGAAATGTAGTATTTTTTACACTGCCTTAGGTGCTTCGCTATACTGCGAGCTGGAAATGTTTTTTTTCACAGATGCCAATGCTACCATGCCCAGCATGGCAACAGGCATGGCCAGCACATCTGGGCAACTAATTGCTCCGCCTTTACAGGACAGCGACTAATTCGAGACGGTGGCCAAACTGTAGATCCGTTGGAATGGCCTGCTTACATGCTCTTTTATGGTTTTCAGTATTTCCGAGGGCACTACACGCCGGTGGAAGATTCTGCCACTAATTCTGCAAGCGAAACAAGACTAGACCATGCAACCGGGGAGCAGCATCACAAGCAAGGCAAATCTCCTTTGATTATGATGCCTTTTGAGCAGGAAACATGTTGCGCTTGAGGGACCCAACACTGCCGACTCGAGCTGGAGGTGATTGTCCAAAATATGACATTAAAAGCAACAGCCGGTGCACGATCATCAAACAAGATGATTCGCAGTAGGTGTATGAACCGGGGAGGAGCAACTGCCAAGACGAAAGCTGTGTCAACTGTTCAGTGCAACTAGAGCAGGCCAGTTCCATTATATTAACCAGTACTTTTACAATTCCCGTACTACATGAAATTTCCCTCTTGCCCACTCAAACAGTCCACTCCACTGTATGCCAAATCAGGTGGAGCTGCCACCCAGGTTGGAGCCGTTGCTACACTAATCGGCCCTTCAACAACATTAGACGCGTTCCAATCTTTTCCCGCTATGCTATCGCCAAACGTACCTGACTCACTAGGTCCCGGAGTCGTCTCCAATGATGCTGTGGATGGCAACAACTCATGTCCTCAAGAATGTGCCCTATTTTGCCTCTTGAGAACACGGCGCAGGTGGGGCACCAGAGTGTCGGTCGAAAAGCAAAGGCCTCCTGCAGATCATACTTTCATTTTCTGCTAACGGATTTTCAGCGCTACTTGCTCGTTGTCTAGGCACTTTTTACGTCGAAGGGTTTCTTCTGGATAGCTTTCCGCCTCAGGCACGTTCTCCTCTGCATCCCATATGCGCTGCATGCGCTAGTGAGACGCTAGCAAACCGATGCGCTACATCCTTAGCATTCACGGCAGCGCCTGCAACGCGAGTAAACATACACGTCGTATTCTCTTGAACGCACTCCAGAACCCAGACATTATCGCCTGGTGAAGGAACAGACGAATGTGCTACAGAAGTGTCACACACTTCTCCGGTCCTTTCTCTCGCAACACACTCCGCCCAAATCGGAAGCATCTGTGTTATCGGAAGCGGTAACTGAGAGCCTCAAAATGCGACCTGTTCTTCATCCTTTCTTTTCAGTGTTAGCTCTAGTTCCTATAAAATAATTTGGCTGCGGCCGCGCACAGCTGGATCATCCTCAGTCGAGACTTCCTGCAATCCTTCTTCTTGAAAGTTCCATTTACTGGTGATAAAATTCTCCCCGACGTATGTATAGAGATCAGCGGACTGCACACGCTCAGCAGTGACTGGGCACCGCGTTTGTTCCGTCCCGTCAAAGGCCGTCTCTCTGCCGGTTGAACTGGGGCATCATTTGAATTCCTCGCGGTGTCTCAGGTTTCAAAGCATTCGAGCTTCTCTTTTTAACCGCAGTAACGCGTTCAGCATTTCGCTTTCCTCTGATGCTGCGTGCAAGTGCGGAAGTATCAGGTGCCAAACCAAACACCTGGGCATCTGCTTCGCCTTGCCCCTCTTCTGATAACATGCGCTGGTTCATCGGAGACAATGTAGCACTGCTCCCTGAATCCATACTGCTTTGGGTGGGACTCCAAGCAGAGCCCAGATTTCCCTGAACGGATGCATCATATCCTGGGCATTCCAAGTAACAGAAATAGGCTCTTGCACGGAGACGGAAAGAAGCAAGGGATTCAGCAATGTTGCGACTTATAGACGCCAGACCATATCGGTGCTCGTCGGATACAGCCCTACACAAGGTGCCCAAGTGCTGAAACGCAGCAGCTGGTGGAGAAATCGCGAAGTGCGTCAGCATAATGCGTTCCCAGCAGCTGCAGCTGCCTGGCCAGCAGTGCACACTGCAGCTTCAAGAAGGTAGGGCTGCTTGAAGAAATATAGACAAGAATCTGTAAATGCCACCCCCTAAAGCCTAGACCCTAAAATCTTATCCCTAAACCTTAAACCGTGATCCCTAAACCCTGAACCGCTGAGCCCTAAGCTATACTGAAGCTGAATACCTGCGAAACCCTAGAATCTCCGGGATTCAACGACTGACGGTTGGGCAGCCTTCCAACTGCATTCAAAATGCGCCGGCGACAACATAAAAGACAAACCAAGCGCACATGGAAACTGTTGCCGTTGTTCCCACACTTTTATCTCAGGCCTGTAAGGTGAAACGAGCACAGCTTGCCAAGGTGGCCGCTTCTCCACGAAGGGGCGATACGTTCGCATGTAAAAAGAGTATTCAGTAAAAAGTTATCTATGCCATCAGCCATAGCCTAACGACAAATCATATGGAGACATTTAACTTTAAGATTTAAGAAATATCCTGACGAGGAAGGTATACGCTATTGCAGGCGTTCCATCCAAGATGGCTGTTTGTGCAACTGTTTCCAACATTGCACACAGCCTTCCTTGTGCGCGCACTGCAGCACAGCCACAGGAAACTGAGACCTAGCATGACATCATGGCTTCATCTTCCGACATGTGGGAATGTAACAAGCATCGCAGCGCATTTTACCCACCCGGAGCATGAACGCCATGCCAGAAAGGCTTCAATATAACTATAGTAGTCGCCAACACCACTTAATGCCAACGCGTTGGTGATTACAGCAGAAGAGGGTCCAGCTCGCCTTACAGTGAACTCAACGTCTTCAGGAGTTGTTCACAGCCTCCGGTGGACGTGGTTTGCTTGACTGTCCTCCTGATGTAGCAAGGGCTAATCGTCAGAATGTTGCCTCCTAGAAAAAGCCGCAGGCCTAAAAGATGTAGCAAGTCATCTACCTATGTATGCCATGCGTCTCCCACGCGGTCACTCCTATATAATATACTGCTTCCCAAAACACTCACGGCATGCAAAAGACAAACGGCTCAACCAAAAGTACAACTCAAGCAGCCGCTGTCGCTTCACGAAAACAAGAAAATATAATCGCGTCAAGAGTACTTGGTGCGGGCCTGCGGCACTGGTACACCATCGAGAGTGCCGCGATTGCACATTGTTGGCGAACGTCTCTCCACTACCTCGGCACTGCTTGAACAGGACACCAACAATAAAGCAGTTTCTACGTTACTGACGCGGATAGTATGACAAGAAATATGTGGATAGCGCCCCAAGGGTGCACTGCATGCGGTCGAGATCCTGTTTGAGGTACTGCTGCACAGGGTCAGATTGCATGGTGGAGCCTGCTACTGCAAGCAACGAACACAATTGCTTAATAGGTTCACCGGGAAACTAAAACGACAGGATGCCACTGCAAACGCCATGAAGAAGGCTACTAATGAAAATCGCCCCTAACACATCCACTCCCTCGAATGCAGGTTTTATATAGGCGACATTTTGTCCTTAAGTCTTTCTCGATAATAGTTAGCGTTACACAACATGTACAGTGAATGCGTCTTTATTGGTTCCACCAGTAACGAGGAAAAACCCATCGAGGGCCCTCCTACTGCTTCCTCCAAATCAATTATATCTGCAGTGAGGGTAGATATTCATGGGAATTTCGAAGGCGACGTCAGCTTCTAAATCCAGCGCGATGCTCAGTCGTAATACAAAGCCAGGCCATTGCTGCGCCACCCGCGAAGAAACGGAAAATCTAATCCCCATCAGTCACCCCAAGCCATGATATCCTCTTTCGGCCTAGACTCTATGAACTACCGAGTCATTGC
>NW_013571492.1:8911-10036 GCF_000499745.2 Eimeria mitis | reverse complement strand
GTATGTATAGTGAATACCATAGTACGCGAGTTAACCAATGGGTGAAGATATTTGGCGTAAGGCCAACGATCGTCAACCCATTCACTTCAGCAAGCTTTTTTCGTTTTAGTGGTTGCTGGTGATTGCAGGCTCCCAAAGGCTTGCAGCTGCGCAGGGGTGAAGATAGGCACATCTTGATTATATCAACCAAATACAGCTTCTGAGAGTATAAGTACCTCTGTCGACGGACTACAGTCCCAGGATTCGGCTATATATAGACAACAGTTTGCGACCGGATGAATAACGCCGGGAAGGAGACTCGAGAATCCTGCTTTACACACTACAACAAACCCTTCGGGAGTGGCGTTGGAGACGGTTGCATGCGCATTCGGCAAGGGGACATAGCACTCCCTCCAAACAACATACTTTCGCGTGGTTATATAGTCGCATGTCAGATACAATCATACGCATGCTTGTAACACAGAGAAAACCCTCCAGAGAAATCACCTTAGCTACATTCATACCGAGTGCTGCTGGCAGTTAACGCTTCTCGTTTGCTCCGTCAGCTGTTTGAGGGTGCAGATATAACCTGGTTGGCTATCAATGCCCTTAGGTTTTGGCGCTGACAACCGTTTAGTCGCTACAAAGTGAAGTAATCACTTTGTAACCGACACATTTATTTTGGCTGTTTCGGAGTTTGCAGAAACCCTCCTAGAAGGTAAGCGAATCGTATATCCGCAACTCTGATAGCATGTTGTGCTGGCGTAGTCTGGCCAAAAGGCCGCACACTCGCAAGGCCAGGAAAACCTACGCAAGCCGCTGCCCGGGATGAGCGCACGCAAATGACATTACCCCGCCATGCTCACACATGCAGGTCCTCCACCTCGCTACACTATAGTGCGTGTACGTCTATGGGCAGGCCTAGCTTCCTGCGAGCAGGGCATTCGCACGACAATGCTGCTCAGTGCCTGCGCTGTCTGTCCCAAATCGCACATCGCTGGAGGACCAACGGAAGCAAAAGGTGCTCAAGACGTGCCATTAACATAACCTATCTTCACACCGATCGCCTGCATCGCGTTCGATTCCACCCACTATGCCGGCATCCCATGGATACCTTGCCGTGATATGCCAAATGTGGACGAAACG
>NW_013571492.1:7522-8811 GCF_000499745.2 Eimeria mitis | reverse complement strand
CAGTGGAACAACACAAACTGCACCGAAACCAAACCCGACACACCTCCACTAATCTAGCCACACTTGAACCATCCGCTTGCACTACAGGCTCCCCGTAATTTGAGCAACCCAACAGCTACACCAGCAACTAACGCTTCTGAATTTTTCGTGCAAGAGCCAACTGCACTTACACAGGTCCGGCTGGAACAGCCCTCGGCCGACGCTGGTGCAAAGCCATATGCTGGGAAGGCGGCGTTGAGGGCAACTGACGCGCCCGCCTCGGATGACAATGGCAAAGTGCGCCGAACTTCCCGCCGCAAAAAAAAACAGCTGGAAAACATTCCAGCGAGGCACAGGCACGTTATAGCTAGTCACAACACACAACCGCCTGAACAATCCCGGCAAACCTGAAATGCCCGACTGTGCTGCATGCGCCGCGTAATTGATGCCACCCTGCTACACGATGAGCGGGAAGTTCTATGTGCTTCGTGGAAGCGCCATGCACACTCACACAGTTCACGTTGGTCGCGCCTTCAGAGAATATGAGAACATAGAGTGCCTACACCTTTTTCTCCCGAAAACTGCTGCCATCCTACAAGGCCGACCTTTGAAGGCAAGACATTGGAGACAGATCACCTCGTATTAGACGCATTTGCTTCGCCTGCGTCGAAGCTTGCAGAAGCCCTCATCGGCGGTAGGCGAATCGTATATCTGTAACTCCGGTAGCCTGTTGTGTCGGTGCACTCTGGCCGAAACAGCACGAGGTCGCAATGCTAGGAAAACCTGCGCAAGCCGCTCCTCCGGACGCGCGCACGCAAATGACATTACCCAACCATGCTCACACATGCAGGTCCTCCACCCCGCTACCATATATTGCTAGTACTCTTATCGGCAAAAGTAGTTTCCTCCGACAAGGGCACTTAAACACAAGCGCAAACATAATACCGAGTGCGACACAATGACTCTCACTTCACTGCCTGCAGTATCCGTGCGGAATCGCATCTGGCTGGAGGACCGGCGGAAATAGAAAGTGCTCAAGACGTGCCGTTAAGATAAGGCACGTGCACACCATCCGACTGCTTCCCGTTGGCGTCTGTCCAGTATGCCGGAGTGCGGTGGACCCCTTGCCGCTTGCAGTAAAGAGCCCACGTAGTCTGGGCAACCCAACAGCTACACAAGCAACTATCGCCTCTGTATTTTTTGTCCAAGCCTCATGTGCGCTTACACGGATCCGGTTGAAACCGCCTTCGGCCGACTCCTTCCATTCGCGTCTCGCTCGCGGGCCAGAACAACTACCATCATGCACAACT
>NW_013571492.1:5396-7387 GCF_000499745.2 Eimeria mitis | reverse complement strand
CGTCTCGCAAGCGCACACAGCTGCGCAAAAACGCTCCGCTCTAGTACGTACCCATGCAGAACTCAGTTAATGCACAGCTAGTCCCCACTGCCTCTGACACGCCGACCTAGTAACTCGGCAGGCAGTATGCAGACGCCCATATATGCTGTCAGCCAGCCTGAAAAGCAACAACTTCCACGACGTAGCCAAACAAGTGAGTTGGCTTCAAATGGCATACATCCTGGGCGAAACATAACGCACACGCGTCACCAGAAAACCCTAGACCCTAAACCCCTAAACCCTAAAGCCTAAAACCCTAAACCCTTGAACCCTAAACCCTAGAACCCTAAACCCTAAACCCTAAAACCCTAAACCGTAAACCGTAAAACGTAAACCGTAAAGCCTAAACACTAACCCTAAGCGCTAAACTCTAAACCCTTAAACCCTAAACCCTAAACCCTAAACCCTAAACACTGAGCCCTAAAACCCTCAACCCTAAAACCCTAAACCCTAAACCCTAAAACCCTAAACCCTAAAACCCTAAACCGGAAACCGTAAACCCTAAACCGTAAACGCTAACCCTAAACCCTAAACCCTAAACCCTAAAGCCTAAAACTCCAAACCCTGATCCCTAGTAATATATTTCAAAAAAAATTTGAAATTCATCCAAGCTCTAAACCCTAAACCCTAAACCCTAAAACCCTAAACCCTAAAACCCTAAACCGGAAACCGTAAACCCTAAACCGTAAACGCTAACCCTAAACCCTAAAGCCTAAAACTCCAAACCCTGATCCCTAGTAATATATTTCAAAAAAAATTTGAAATTCATCCAAGCTCTAAACCCTAAACCCTAAACCCTAAACCTAGATACTAAACCGTATGCTGTCGCATTCTTTTGAGTGAGCCGCAATAGTTGCTAGCAGATGTGTAAAAGTTGAACGCTCAGTAGAGCCCAAATCAGAAGTGTGCATTACGGCGTAACGTCGAGTCGATCCCTTTGACTGCGCGGCAAGTGGGCTTCGCTTTCTCCTCAGGTCCAAATAGATTATGTACTCGGCTGGCACTGTGATTCATTGTCTCGGAATGAGAGCACCGTTTTTGTTTTGTAGTCTTGGCATATGTCTCTTGCGCCTACATAAGACCTCGGGCAAGTTTGTAACGCCCGGTTCGCTTATTACATGGTTAGCTCTCGGGACTCGCAGCCGTTTTGGTACCTTGCACAATCGTGCCAAAATGCGTATTGGGCACTGCGCTGATGGCAGCAGTGTGGGGTACGAAGGGGAACTGAAATCGGAAGTACTACTGAGGACTGCGCTTATTCCGGCACAACGCTTGGCTCAGTGGCTGCACTTGCTGGATCATAATGCTCGGCGAGCATCGCTCGACTCGGCATTATATTAACAGATGGACGTACTATGACGGGTTTATCCGACGTGTGCTTTGTACATGCATCTAGCGCTCCGCAGTTGGTGAGTCGCCAGCGCTGCTGGGTACGTCGGATTGCACAAGGTTGTAGGTGCTAGCAACGGGCTGCTAGGCACATATCAATACTTAGGTGAACGTATAGGCATTGCTTTTGAATTTCTGTAGCCTGGGCGTTATTTATTGGTCTGGCTCCCACGACGACTGCTCGCGATGAAAAAGTAGTTCCATCGTCCGCCTACGGCATTCATTTTCATATTATAGTTCCGCTGCATCCGGTGCATCAATTACGGCATTCCTTAACAAGCCATTTCTCCACAGGGTCTCCTTCGAGTATCTAGAGAACAAAGCTCCAAGCACAATAGCACAACCGTCGACTGTAGGGGATAGTGAAGAGGCTGAAAGACGTGCGCTCCCTCTCTAGTGGTATATGCCTGCAGCCTGCATTGGCTCGTTCAAACCCCAACTCCCACAACTGTCTCCTGGAATGTGCAGTGTCTAGGCAATACAGTGATAGAGCCTCGCCGCCGGAGCACGGAACTGGCTTTCCAGCGATGCCAAGCCGTTAACGCCGCATTAATTTGTAGAGC
>NW_013571492.1:4161-5203 GCF_000499745.2 Eimeria mitis | reverse complement strand
ACATGCCCCAACTGGCCTGAGCCCGCTAGCGCATGTAGACCGAAAATGGCATTGGGAATGGTCCACCTTCGGGCACCAAACCCACATCAGCAACGCTGATATGAAAGGCAGTCACATGGTCGAAATTATGGAAACATCTTAGGTGTCGAACACGCAGGCTAACCCCGAATCCAAGCATATCAACATAGGACATTCAGCGCATCTGGGCTTGGTAGCGATGCCAGCCACAGGTTCGCTGTTCATCAGGTGGCAAGATAGTGCGATTTTGTTTCGTAAAGCAAACATGAGAATAGCAGATATGGACATTGGCTCGCTACGGCCCCTCCGGTACAACACACAGACACCTTTGATGCAAGACGATCTACGACTAGCAGACCGTACATACTGAAAAAGGGTGATAGAGCGTGATCTATACATTATAGGCCAATCGAACAAAATGTCCGCTAGCGAAGGGCTAGCGGGGACCAGACCAAAGCGCTAGTTGAACCCATTGTGTTCGGAAATCGGCTAAGCCTCTTTACTGCTTCACATTGTGGTCATCCCTTTTTAATAACATGCCGCACCACACGCAGACGCTGCGATCCGTTACCCTTGAGAATAATCACGCCAACTAAAGCAAATGTACTCAGCCTTGTGATCTCTCCGCCATGCACTACGACCTACAATGTGCTTCTAAACACTAAGCAAGAATATCGAGATGCACTCTCATACTGATACGACGAGACTACAATACGTAAAAGCCTGACGCAGTAGTGGTAAGGTTCTTCGCGTTACATCGAGTTAAAACACATGCTTCACCGGGGTGTGATCTTGGGAAGTCGCTGGATACTCCATGTGCATGAAACATAATATGAAACATATATATGCCAGAATATCGGATGATACCTCAGCCTTGCATGCGAAGCTCTGCCCAGCGGCAGCGACATAGCATGTGCATACGTTAAACTCAAGCTTCAATGTCCACACACCGCATCTCTACCTCATTACATAGCACCACCTACCAACCCCAAATCCTACAGTACGCACACCTGGTTTAATACTC
>NW_013571492.1:2698-4067 GCF_000499745.2 Eimeria mitis | reverse complement strand
TTTTTGACTATGGCTCGCATAGATGTAGATGGTTTGTGACGCAGCGTTGGCCATTCTAGTTCATACTCATTAAGAAAACGTCTCCCCCCCACAGTTTCTGCTGCATCCCCAAAGCCTTCCGCAACACCACAGGAGGGGTATGCAGATCCGTAAAGACAACCGCTTCTTCTCTGTAACTATGTGAGGTTGATCGCTCCTAAGGCCCCACACAATCTCACGATGTACCGAAATGGACAATGCGCTTATTCGGGCACCGCTTGCCAAATTTTATTGGCCAAAAGAACTATGCCAAAATACGGCCGAAGACGTTGCAATAGTAACAGCCCGGCCTGCGGAAACAAAAAAATCCTTAAGCCTCACTCGAAGTAAGCGTAGCAAAGACCAATATGCTCAGCACGGGCACCATAGACGAAAATCAAAGGTGGTTAGGGTCATGTCTCAACTTTAATGTTCTAAAGTCACCCTGCGACAAGCCCAGGCAACCAAGCAAGCCTATCTCCCCCACCTTCTGGCAGTCATGTGTGTCGCTGCCGCTTTCAAATCTAGCTTCCAGGGCAAGGTCTGGAAGCTAGACACTCGCCAAGGCCTGTTGGGCATGCAAAGCCATACTCTACTAGCACTACGTCAAAATGCTTTTCAGCATGGGCAAAAAAGGCAGACACACAAAGTGCAGTGGGGCTCTTTGGTGTCGTCAATCCTCGCGCGTGGTGAGCGAGACCAGGCGGTGGCACTGTAATGCCAGTTCAAAGGAGTTGCATGACGCATGAATATATCGCGTATCTGCTGCGGTGCTAACACACATGTTGGCGTTGATAGAAGCCCTTAGTGTTCGACTCCTCGCACCTTTGGCTGTCGACTGCGCGAGCACCGCACTCGAAACAGCAAGAGCCTTGACAAACCGGGTTATTTGAGGAGTGTAAAAAAAAAGTTGAAACGGCAGCAGCACACAAGGGCAAAATCAGGAATGACTCAAAGAGTACACCACCAAGTCCGATAAAATATGCAGTTCTACCCCGCCCCATCACATTGCTGTGCAAGAATATTACGGTGGACGCCAAGTAATACACAAAAGAACTCTCACAGGTAAGGAATAACAAAGAAGGACAACAGCGCCCTTCGCTCTCCGTCCAAAGGCTGTGAACACTTCCGTATTGACGACGCCAAAGATAAATTAAGCTGCTAAGCAAACACACTGCAACGAGTCCTCGATAGGGACTCCAACGTTAACACTTCGGTAACGTTCGCCATATGGCTCGTTGCTGCCCGCAACACTCAGGTCGCGAACTCGCTTCGTCCCACAACAAGTTAAAATTACGTCGACGGCGTGGAACACGTGTGCCAAGAATGCCGTACACTAGGCGGCTGTATA
>NW_013571492.1:1444-2659 GCF_000499745.2 Eimeria mitis | reverse complement strand
TGTACTCTCCTGCATAGCCAACTCGCCCCTAGACAGCTCACCAGTCCAGCTAGTTTCTTCAAGCGGCACACGCACCGGCTGCGCCACGGTCATATGCCAGAGGTTACACAAAGCAACAGCTCCATACGTTCGCGTAGCTCCCAGCGGCTTGTAAGGCTACAACACCGCCTCCATTGTCAACGCATGGATACACGACCACTGCACCTTAATCAACTTGTCAGGGGCATGGAGTTCACTGGGTTGAAAATCAGTTCAGTACGTACCACAAAGTGATGCTCAGATAGGCGTAACTAACCCCAGGCCCGAAGCCGCACCTACAAAACAACGAGCTTCACATCGCATATAGAGCTCTGTGCTAACTCCGCAATAAGAACGCGCTGTTGATAAGGCAATCAAATAATGTAGCTGTTCCACAGACAAGCAAATGCTAACCAAGACCACGATCACTTGACGAAGGACTGCTACTGCACAGCTTAGCGACGGTCGACGGACAAGGCCGACAGACAGGAAGCAGCAGCCGGCGTAGCATAAACCCCTACAGTACAGTTATGCCCGAAGGCGCCGGAGTTGTGCCTTGGAGCTGGTTCTTTTGCCGTTCGTACCGGCCATTGTAGGTCACACCGACCTCGGCGTGGCAATGTCAGACGGCGGATATACTTGCTGACTACCGTCCCATCCACGCTACTCGTATTACACTGCAGCACGATATACGCCATCCCGTCCATTTGCTCCCGAGCGCTAAGCTACCTACTTTGCAGTACTTGGCAGATGCTTTGCTCTTGCTAGCTACACGGCTCACGCGTAGTAATTCCCCCGCAACCGCATGCTTTTGCCCGTTGCTAGACACCACCTGCAACCAGGGACTTAGCATACTGGTGACGCACTTCCCTTAGCAATTCAAAGGTTCTGCTTTTGCACGCAATTGATTATGCCAGATCCACCGCAGGTAGCACATGCATGCTTCATGCAGCGATCGTAATAAAAAAAAACACGGCCTTACGGCTGAGCGCCGGCCTGTTGCCGAGTATGCACGCATCCATCACTTGGTACTAAAGCACGTCCTGGACCGCCAGCACATGCAAAGCGCTGTACCATGCATCCGAGGAAAACGGTCGCTTCGCCGGGGTCCGGGGTATGCGCCAACCAGTTAGGATACGCAGGACTGGGGCCAAATGCGCCTATACTGTCAGATCACCGTTTTAATTGTGTAAAAAG
>NW_013571492.1:0-1344 GCF_000499745.2 Eimeria mitis | reverse complement strand
GCACAGCAGCTTGTGAATCCTCGTGGAAGCGATGCGCTCCCACTCAATAACCACTACCCACCAGTCCACAAGAGCGATCAAGCATTGCCAGCAGAAAGAATGTCGGGCGATATTCTATGCCAACGTCGTTGGCCTGCTCTAACACCTGCTGAGGTTTTGTAAACTCTCGAGAGCGGGGTCTGCTAACCAACGCAAGAAGAACTAAGGACCACAATGCAACCTGTTACCCTACTGGGCCTGCCCAAAGAAAGTGCTGACGCTACAGCATCAAGGGCAAAACAACCTGACTGTTTGTTCTCCCATCCACAATTCGGCCAACTATAGACGCCTGGCCTCTCGTACCATCCGGCAGTACAATGTCAACTTCGTACCCATAATAACGCATTGTCACAGCGCTGGTAGTAAGTATTCGTCATGCAGCTCCGCGGCGGCTGTCTCCTGTATGCACAGGACTCACACGAACTGTAGCTGCCTTTAACTTACTTACTTTATTAAAACACAAATAAGGGGAAATGCAATTTCCTTTAAAACGGTCCATTCTAAACGCACTTCTACACAAGCATTGCAGACAGCTTATGTGTTGAAAGCACAGCTTGCCCACAAGACGGAATATATAAGTTCGGAAGAAATGCAGTCCAAACGCAATCTACACGCCAGTTGAACTACAGCTACCGGGCTGACAGGCAGGACAGTAAGGTTTTGGATGATGCCCCCGCCCTTGGTACACGCGCATTCCCACACGCACTCTCACCCCCCTAACAGTGAGAACACTCTCGAGATGCTCCCGTCACATGCACATACTGTCTGTCACCGCAGTAACAAAACGCCCTTGGCGCTGCTATCTGGCACAACTCTGCGACGCCGCCTGCCTCTGCCAGCTCCTTGCATCAGCGTCCCTCTTGAGGCAGCACCGCCATCAAACATCCGCATCCAAAAGACTCGGTCACACGACGGCAATGCAACCCCGGATGTACTGCATATGTATCGCGTCAACCAGCCTAGCCGGAGAGAAGCCACCTAATGCTAACTGCGGCAGACAAGATACGCTTGTACAGAAAACAACAAACCTACCGAAAAGCTAGTAATTCCACAATAAAATATATAGGTACACAGAAAAAATTAACCTATCGACAGAATAATATGCTACCTTGCCGCTTTCACTCAAGTGTCCAGTCCTACCCCGCCACCTGCGGTGTCCTTGAAGGATATCCATCAGTAGACAGGATAAGATCAAATTGAAGCCAAAACGGTACAAGGCACAAATGCACGCCTAACAGTCCTGCCCAGGACGCAGGGCACCACACTAGAAGTCTAGTGGCAGAGCGAACTTGCATACAGACGGTA
>NW_013571491.1:6772-6911 GCF_000499745.2 Eimeria mitis | reverse complement strand
ATATTCGAGCCATTATAGTATAGATAGGCTGTGTTTAGTGCATGGGTGTAAATTTTGCAGCTGAGCCGGAATAATGACCTCGGCGGTCAAATACTCTTAACCCCAAGCAGGTTCGGCGACTCAATACAGAGATTGTGCG
>NW_013571491.1:6496-6672 GCF_000499745.2 Eimeria mitis | reverse complement strand
CATGGCGCTAGGCTATCGGCTGCTGATTGCTTCAAATTTGTGAGCCAAGCCGAGTTAACTGTCTGTATTTCCCTTATTACGGGTTCGGTAGCCTAAATCCGGTACGTTGTAGTGCCGGGCACTACAGACGCTGTGGTTGAGACCCTGGCTCATTGCACGGTCAGAAAGATGTGCTA
>NW_013571491.1:6220-6396 GCF_000499745.2 Eimeria mitis | reverse complement strand
TATGGCGCTAGGCTATCGGCTGCTGATTGCTTCAAATTTGTGAGCCAAGCCGAGTCAACTGTCTGTATTTCCCTTATTACGGGTTCGGTAGCCTAAATCCGGTACATTGTAGTGCCGGGCACTACAGACGCTGTGGTTGAGACCCTGGCTCATTGCACGGTCAGAAAGATGTGCTA
>NW_013571491.1:5857-6120 GCF_000499745.2 Eimeria mitis | reverse complement strand
CCCTTACTCCCCATAATTATCTATCGTTATTGATTGCAGCTACTTGTAGTGCTAGCGCACTACAGCCGGTCCTATTGAAGGGCTGTGCAGATGTTGGGCAGTACATGCGGGGCGCATTTAGTACCTTTTCCTCTGAAATACACAATAATGCACTGCTGTATACAAGCCAATGCAAGTTCAATCGCACAAACTAGGCGTATGTATGCACGACAACTTGTCTGCAAAGGTTGGAGACCAGTGGTAGTTCTAGGAGTCCTGGGAAG
>NW_013571491.1:5686-5757 GCF_000499745.2 Eimeria mitis | reverse complement strand
TCATTATAGTATAGATAGGCTGTGTTTAGTGCATGGGTGTAAATTTTGCAGCTGAGCCGGTCCTATTGAAG
>NW_013571491.1:0-5586 GCF_000499745.2 Eimeria mitis | reverse complement strand
CTAAATATCTCCACACAGCTTGTCTTTAATAATAATTTCAATAAATGCCTCACTTGTTGTCCCATTTGGGCTGGTTTTGTGGGGGGGGCAGTACAAGGTCTGTAGCGCACGCTAAGGCCGAAGCCTCAGCGCCGCCGACTCCCCATGGCAGTGTCGCAATCAGGGGGTCATCCACTGCGCAAAGGTCTAACGTACTAAGTGCAAGTAAAACTCAAGTTGACACATTCCACTCGCACAGGCAAAATGGCGCCTCTCATGCTGCTCACATTCGTTAGTGCCTCCCTTTTCCTCTTCGTCGAGGCCAACGATCCTGACGGCGGCGACGCCGGTACGAGCGTCGCAACGACCTACTCCCTGAAACTCGGTGCGTTACGGCATTCCAAGTGTTGAAACAACTTACGGTGCGGAGTCTCCCACATTTCACAATCCAGCGTCCAGTGAAGCGACTCGGGACGCTGTCTCGAATTCGAAGTACTTCTGTTCAGCCCAGGAACGCTACCTCCAGAAAATCGTGGGTATTTCTACTTCGTCTTGCGTTTCTCCGCCTACAGGCAGTGAAGGAGAGTGTCTCACTGAAATCAATGCTGCTCGCGAGGCAGTTGGCTTNTTTCTCCGCCTACAGGCAGTGAAGGAGAGTGTCTCACTGAAATCAATGCTGCTCGCGAGGCAGTTGGCTTCAGCAGTTTCTTGAAGGCCAATGTCGCAGAAGAGGGGAAACACCTGCCAGCTGCATTCGACAACAAAAGTGAAGAGGACTATCACGCTTCAGCATGGAAGCCCGTTTGCGAATTCTTGCTTCCAGTATGTTATCCAGTCTTATGATTGTCTCTATCTTTGGCAGCTTGCAGCCTTTGTGGATTATCACCAAACACCTTGCTGTCATGCTGTCTTCAGAAGACCAGCGACGAATCAGAGCCCGTCGTTGTCGCTACAATTGATAGGTTCGCAAGCGGAACATACGCATTCAAGGCCCTAGAGTCCGAAACCCCCAGATGCAGTGACATAGTGGAAGAATGGAAGACAGCCTACAATAACTTCAACGGATTACCGCCACCATACAGCGAACAAGAGCAAGCGTACAGCAGTCAAGAGAATGTTTCTTTTGTGGCCATGCACAACCCCTCTTCCGACGCTACTGCAGACTGCCGAGTCGTCACCTGCACCAGAAAGACTACAACTCAGCAGCAAAACAGAGAAAAGACAGGAACAACCGCAACTGAAGCAAATGGATATGCTCTGATATGCATGACAACGCCTGACGTGCTTCCCGTAGACGGAAGCAAAGCTCCATTTACGTGAGCCTTTGCTCCACAGAAAAACTATTGCTGGTTCTGCCTCCCTTGTGCACTCTTGCATGGCTACTCTCTGCTCTGTCGATGTGCGCTGCGCAGGGAAGGGCAGTGGGGGCAGATCGTCACCGCCTTCGAAGGCTCTGCCCCGGCTGTCTTGCCCAGTCTCCTCAGCCTTACTGCAGCAGCGCTCGCAGTTGCTTTATCGGTGCTATGAGAAGCAGAATATTGTTTGCGAGTCCTATCTACTCGTCAGAGATGCTCCCTTGTCTAAACAGGCGCCCGAACGTGGAGAGGAGCATAACAAGTCGCAATGCCTCGATCAACGTGCTGCGGGCTGTTGCGCCTAGCTGAGGTGACGGAAACCCTCCCATCACCTTCAGAAGATCGGAAGGGGCGAGAGTTGCAGTCCGTACTTCTTCGTAGGCGCAGGCGGCTCTCACCTGACACGGGCATGAATGACTCTCAAATAACTTGACTACGCAGCAGATGCCCAAGGCGGGTGGGAATTCGCTGGAACACCTAGCAACCAATAGCGCGAGGGGCATTGAAATACACAAGATGAGTTCCGGTGGGATTAATGTGCCTTTACGAGCCTTCTCACCATTTTTTCAAGTGGTTGGATCATTCATTGACTCATAGCGTCTGTGCATTCAACAGCATGCGATTCTGGTTTTGTCTTTTTGGCACATTGACGAAGCCAAGAGTCTGCGGTCGCCGAAATTTGCCAATGTTGCAGTGGAGTCGACCGCTGTAAACTTTCGACGCGGGAGTGCACTCTTCTGACAGACGAGGTCCTGCGGAATCAAATATGCGGGCATTTAATGCTTTTCTGGACATCAATACAATGGGTAGAGCGGAATCGGTAGCATTGCAGCAGCAAAATACCATACTTTCCAGTACATTGTGGAGGCAAGGCCCCTGGACGAGCGTACCAATCAGTTGAAGCTGAATGTGTTGAAAACCTGGCGGTACTGTATATAGATGCATGGAAGAAGGCACGAAAAGCTGGTCTTCATAGCTGCTACCCAACCTGGTGCAGGCGTTGCAACTCCAGGTCGAAACAGCCAGCAGTTGCATGCAACAACCAAGATGCCTCCTTCGCAACTGTGTATAGAGCTTTAGCCGGTATATCAGGCAACCGGCGAGTTGTTGCTTGCAACATAAGCATTACAATCAATGCTTATGTTGCCCCGTGGGGCAATACAACGTAAAACTGTCCATGGGGCCACCCGATGTTGTTCCCCACAGACGAGAAAACACGCCATTCCAGGGAGCTTTTGTGTAAGGAATACGCTCCCAATGATTTAGAGAGCTTTCACTTAGTTTGTGACTTCCATGTTTGATCGGTGCCTTCTGCAGAGGAGGACAGCACGGACACGTCGCACTTGCCTTTGCTAGCTCTGCCTCAGCTATCCGCTTTGTCTTGCCTTGGCAGCTCGCGGCGTTGGCTTGGTGGTGCTATAAGGGACTGGCTGCTATTGTTGTACAACTCAGCATTTGTCTTCTGTACGCAGCAAACGTACACGCACGCAAAGCCAGGAATGCTCATGCGGTGTAGACAATCAGCGGACTAACGCTCGCCTGAAACGGCGAAGAGGCCCACGGAGCACTGGGGATTAAAATTGGTCTGTTTGGAGTGATGGGGGAATCCAAAATTGGGTGCGAGGCAGACACTGAAAGGAACGAACAGGAACTTCTCACTTCTGGAACCCGCTTTGCCTCGGCGCTGGTACACAACTGCGGTGGGTCAAGCTTTGCCGTTCGAAGAAGTAATGAAGTGAACCGCTGCTTCGTCTGTGCAACTTTAAAGCGTATCATAAAGACTAGGGGGTGGGCAGTTCCAATCTTAAAAATTCTCCAAGTGACTCGGATGGGAAGAGGGTACTCAGCTGTGCCCTAATGTAGTGCACGGGAACTGCAATAGCTCCTCTGTGTGGCCTCTAGGGGCCTAGTATCATGAAAACGTTTAAATACTATAGAATAGCTCAGGAGTTAGAACATCTTTACATAAGAAAAGAGGCATAAAAGGATCCAAGTGCTCACCAGCCGGCACCGGCTTGGGGGCTGGGTGTGAGGCTGAAGCTGTGACGCTGATACTGACGCTCAACGAGGGTCAGGGGGCAGTTCTACTTTTCTGAAGAGTTCCTCCAGGAAGAAATCAGGAACTCGAATGCTTTTTGAATAGTTAACGGATATTATAGTGAGAGTAGTGAGAATTACGAGTTTAGATCCCTAGTAGCGGTGTGTGTGCTCAGCTATACAGCTTAGGGTTCATACGTGGTGACAGCAAAGGGTCACTGTGCACTACACCCTCTACACCTAATACCCCCGAGCTGGATGAGGCCGCCAGTGAATCAGGAAATGTGTTTCCAATCAGACAAAATAACTGGAACAACATTAAAACGATTACAATGTTGCTAACTTTGCAGAGCCTCACGCGTAGCGTAAACGGGTGGCGCGTGACACCGCGCACACCGCACGTCGTGTGCTCTCGAGGCGGCCGAAGTGACCTCAGACCACGTGGCGCACAAAGGCACTTATTATCTTACGGACTAAACTATCTTTGCTCGAAAGTATATAAATAATGGTGAAAACAAATTTGTTCACATATTCACGCAGATTTTGTGACCGGGTGCTCTGCATCTGTACATTCGCGCTTTAGCTAGCTCGGTTGCGGCGTGCTGCTCGAGGTTCCGCTCGCTGGCCAGCTTGCGCAGTGGCGACCTCAGCCCTACAGCGGTGTTCACTTTTGTGCCTCTTTATATACTTTGCTTCGGCCCATTGCCTTTCTTCTTATTTTTCTTGAGCTCTTGTTGAGGGTGATATTCTAACTCTAACACCACTACAATGGCACCTTCCATGATTCTCTCCGTCGCGGGCGCCTTGCTGGCCTTGGGCTCTGCAACGTTCTCATCTGCTCAGAATGGGGAGGGCCTAACAACATACACGGTTACTCTTGGTGGGTCAAGGTTCAGCTCAATCACTTGGTGTCAAACGCAGCTTGACGAATGAGCGGAAGTCCTCCTTCAGTGACCCCGTCAAAGAGCTCACTGTGACAAACTCGAAACATGTCCTTCCGGCTGTGCGAAAAAATGTTATGCGAAGTGTTATACAAGAGCCCAGGAGGATGTTTATGTTGCGTTGCGTATGTCCGTGCAGGGAAAGAAGGCGAATGCCTCACTGAAATCGACGAGGCTCGTGAAGCTGCTGGGCTTGAAAAATTCGTCCAACCAACTGCAGATGAACCCAAAAAGCGGCTCCCTCTGGATACAACCAAGGCTGCCTGGGATCCTCTTTGCAAGGATTTGCTCAGCGTAAGTTTCTTCTTCCCTCGTTTATTCCAAGGGGCCGGATTTGCCCTTTCCTGCCAAATCAGCATTCGGTACTCGTTACACCGTTTTTTGTTCAGGAAGGTGCGACGAGAATTAGCCGTGAGGCAATCAGCGATTTCGAAGAAGGCACTTATGCGTTTAATATCTTAAGTTCTTCAAAAGTCGACTGTAGTGAAACAGTGGACCACTGGAAGGGAGCGCACAAGAACTTCGAGGGGCTCCCGCCAACATACAGCGCGAACGTAGAGGTTTACAAGGACAAGCTCAACGTTTCCTTTGTGGCCATGTACAATCCTTCGAGCGGCGCCACTGCAGACTGCAGACTTGCTACTTGCACTGAGGTTGTTGCGGAGGGAAGGAGTGGACCCGAGTCGCAAAACCGCCAGGCCTTCATATTCATCTGCATGACCACGCCTGATATACTCGTGGATAACAAGGCTCCCTTCACGTAAGTTCCTTTTTTAGTCTCCCTTCCTGCGGTCACATCATGCCTTACGAGATCTAGGCTACAACGTTTGTTTTTCCTACCAGGCCTAGGCTGCAAAGTCGTGCGTTTTATCTCCCCTATGCTGCTGTTGCAGACAAGAAGAATGGAACAAGATATCATCAGCTATCACAGGCTCAGCCGCCGTCGCCTTCCCAAGCTTCATAGTAGTTGCCATGACAGTGCTCAGCATTGCCATGCTCTGAAAGCATACATCGTGCATGCGCATGCCCGAACAATTACGACGTAGCAGTTCCACGGCGTTGTCCAAGCACTTTTTCCATGTGGAGCTAAATTATATGCCT
Source organism: Eimeria mitis (assembly GCF_000499745.2). Taxonomy (NCBI): domain Eukaryota; phylum Apicomplexa; class Conoidasida; order Eucoccidiorida; family Eimeriidae; genus Eimeria; species Eimeria mitis. The sequence continues at coordinate 173 of NW_013571491.1, read as the reverse complement.
GGGAAGGCTTCGAATGGACAATTTGAGGCGAGTTGCACGACCTTCAATGCTCGGCGGCAATTCAAATACCATACTGCAGCTGCATTGCCCCAGCGATTAGCTGAATGCAGCAAAACTTCCCACAGAGGCGCACTGCCTTAATTCATACTTTTCGCTTTTCGAGCTTTTGGTGG
>NW_013571490.1:5908-6240 GCF_000499745.2 Eimeria mitis | reverse complement strand
CCCAGAAGAGCAGCCTCAACACCAGCAGCAGCAGCAGCTGCTGCTGCAGCGTTAGTTTTGCTGCTGCTGCAGCAATTGCAGCAGCAGCAGCAGCAGCAGCAGCAGTTTGCTGCTGCTGCAGCAGCTGTAGCAGCAGGAGGCAGTACCTCAAGGAGGGGTTGCGGGGGCGCCTGCTGCCGTTGAGTCCCACCGCTGCTGCTGCTGCTGCTCCTGCTGCTGCTGCTGCTGCTCCTGCTGCTGCTGCTGCTGGCATGTCAAGCCTTCTTGTGAGACGCAGCCTCAGGCTGCATGCTAATCTTCGCTGCAGCAGCAGCTGCAGCAGCAGCAGCAGG
>NW_013571490.1:5222-5780 GCF_000499745.2 Eimeria mitis | reverse complement strand
TTCCCCCTTCTCCCACCACCACCACCACCACCACCACCATCAGCAGCAGCAGCAGCAACAGCAGCAGCAGCAGCAGCAGCAGCAGCAGCAAGCCTTTCTATGACAGACGTTTGCTGCGAGTACAGGGGGGCAAAGGGGGCCCCGGCGCCGTCGACTTCATCCGCCCCACTCGCCACTTCATGTGGGGCCCCGGGGAGCCCGCGGGGGGCTGCGGGGGCAACGGGGGCCCCGTGGTCCTGCGCTTTCAGTACCCTGGGGGCCCCCCTGGGGGCCCCCAGGGGGGCCCCCCCGGGGGGCCCCCCTGGGGGCACAGTACCCAGGGGGCCCCCGGGGGGGCACCCTGGGGGGCACCCTGGGGGGCCCCCGGGGGGCGCCCCCCTGGGGCGGCCACAGGGGGGAACCAGGGGGGCCCCCAGAGGGGGGGCCCCCAGGGGGGGGGCCCCGGAGGGGCCCCCGGTACAGTGGGGGCCCATGGGCCCCCAGATAGAACCTGGTTAGAGAGAGATAATAATAAGGATAATAATATAAAGACAGCAGCAACACAAAGTATAGATGGGG
>NW_013571490.1:4627-5122 GCF_000499745.2 Eimeria mitis | reverse complement strand
GGGGGGGGGCCCCGGAGGGGCCCCCGGTACAGTGGGGGCCCATGGGCCCCCATATAGAAGCTTGTTAGAGAGAGATAATAATAAGGATAATAATATAAAGACAGCAGCAGCACATGGGGGGCCCCCTATAGATGGTGGGGGCCGTGTTGAGGGTAATGGTGTATGTGTTTCTGGTGGTTTAGGGTTTAGTCTGGTTGGTGGTTTGCGTGTAAGTATCGAGGGTTTAGGAGATATAAAGGGTTTTGTTTGCGGGGGGGCGGGACAGAGAGGAGGAAAAAAAAGAAAAAGAGGAACACAGGGGCCCGCTGCTGCCGTCACCCTCTCCAACCCCTGCGCAGTATGGGCTATACACAGCCCCACTAGTACCCCTGGGGGCCCCTGGAAGAGGAATGTGATGTGGGGGAGGATGCAGCAGCAGCAGCAGATGCTGCTGCTGCTGCTGCTGCTGATGCTGCTGCTGCTGCTGCAGCAGATGCAGAGAATGAAGATGTAGCA
>NW_013571490.1:2459-3301 GCF_000499745.2 Eimeria mitis | reverse complement strand
GCAGCAGCAGCAGCAGCAGCAGCAGCAGCAGCAGCAGCAGCAGCAGCAGCAGCAGCAGCGGCAGCAGGAGTATAATGCGCAGGTGAAGCTGCAGCTGCAGCGCCATTTTGAGCGGCTCTTTGAACGGCAGCAGCAGCAAATATATCAGCAGCAGCAGCAGCAGCAGCAGCAGCAGCAGCAGCAGCAGCAGGGTTGCATTCAGCTGCAGCAGCTGCAACAGCAGCAGCAGCAGCAGCGTCTGGTGCAGAAGAAGCAGCTGGTGCAGCAGCTGCTGCAGCTGCTGCAGCTGCAGCAGCAGATCCAGGTGGTCCCAGTAAGCGCCAGGGAGGGTTTAGGGTTAAACACCTTCGTGCTGCTGCTGCTGCAGCAGCTGCAGCAGCAGCAGCAGCAAACCCTCATCCTAGACTTGCTGCAGCTGCTGGAGTGGTCACTCTATGCTGACCCATAAAACATAAACCCTAGCTTTCAACTCAAACCCTAAACCCTTATTTTACACACAAACCCTAAACCCTAAACCCTAGCTTTTTCCCCAGACCCTAAACCCTAATTTTACACACAAACCCTAAACCGCAAACCCTAAACCCTAATCTGACCCCCAAACCCTAAACCCTAATTTGACCCGCAAACCCTAAACCCTAATATGCCTTCTAAACCCTAATCGGGTTCCTAAACCCTAAACCCTAATCTGGCCCCCAAACCCTAAACCCTAAACCCTAATATGCTCTATAAACCCTAACCCGTATACTAAAGACTCAAACCCTAAACCCTAAACCCTAATTTGAGAGCTAAACCCTCATCTTCCTCTCTAAACCCTAAACCCTAAACCCTAATCTGCTGACGCG
>NW_013571490.1:2023-2359 GCF_000499745.2 Eimeria mitis | reverse complement strand
TAAACCCTAAACCCTAATTTGAGAGCTAAACCCTCATCTTCCTCTCTAAACCCTAAACCCTAAACCCTAAACCCTAATCTGCTGACGCCGATATATACTGCAGCAAAACCCTAAACCCTCGGCTGCTCCCTAAACCCTAATTTTTTTATAACAACAGATATTTTGATAAATACAAACAGAAAATAAATTACATAAAACATCTCCGGCTGCTGCTGCTGCTGCTGCTGCTGCTGCTGCTGCTGCTGCTGCATGCACTCGGGGGCCCGCGGCCCCACAGGCGGGGGCCCCCGTAGATATGACTTCGCCTAGGGTTTAGGGTTTAGGGTTTAGGGTTTG
>NW_013571490.1:1852-1923 GCF_000499745.2 Eimeria mitis | reverse complement strand
GCAGCGCAGCAGCAGCACCCTGGGCCCACAGCACCACCAAGCCGCAGATAGGATATATTATGCTGCAGCAC
>NW_013571490.1:816-1555 GCF_000499745.2 Eimeria mitis | reverse complement strand
GCCGCAGCAAACCCTACAGAAAGTTGATGAGCTGTGGCTGCTGCTGCAGCAGCAGCAGCAGCAGCAGCAGAAGCAGAAGCAGCAGCAGCAGCAGCAGCAGCAGGAGTATAATGCGCAGGTGAAGCTGCAGCTGCAGCGCCATTTTGAGCGGCTCTTTGAACGGCAGCAGCAGCAAATATATCAGCAGCAGCAGCAGCAGCAGCAGCAGCAGCAGCAGCAGCAGCAGCAGCAGCAGGGTTGCATTCAGCTGCAGCAGCTGCAACAGCAGCAGCAGCAGCAGCGTCTGGTGCAGAAGAAGCAGCTGGTGCAGCAGCTGCTGCAGCTGCTGCAGCTGCAGCAGCAGATCCAGGTGGTCCCAGTAAGCGCCAGGGAGGGTTTAGGGTTAAACACCTTCGTGCTGCTGCTGCTGCAGCAGCTGCAGCAGCAGCAGCAGCAAACCCTCATCCTAGACTTGCTGCAGCTGCTGGAGTGGTCACTCTATGCTGACCCATAAAACATAAACCCTAGCTTTCAACTCAAACCCTAAACCCTAATTTTACACACAAACCCTAAACCACAAACCCTAAACCCTACTTTTACACACAAACCCTAAACCCCAAACCCTAAACCCTAGCCCTAAAACCCTAAAACCCTAAACCCTACTATGCCTTCTAAACCCTAATCGGGTTCTTAAACCCTAAACCCTAATTTGTTTGTTAAACCCTAATCTGGCCCCCAAACCCTAAACCCTAATATGCCT
>NW_013571489.1:6464-7363 GCF_000499745.2 Eimeria mitis | reverse complement strand
CAGAAACTAGCAGACAGTGAAGGGCACGAACCTATACGTTTATTTTGGGATGGGTTTCAGTGGGTAGCCAAAGCAGCGGGGGCCCCGGGCCCCCAACAGCTCGACGCAGCGGCGATGAATAGCACAAGAAAACTACGCCGTTTATATTTCGGTAACCTCCCTATACACTCGGGTTTAACTGAACAAATGTTTCAGCAGGTTGTATGGGAGGAGATGAAACAAAGAAACTATTGTACAAATCCAAATATAAATCCTGTTTTATATGTTTGGTTTGCTAAAGATAAAGGAAATTATGGTTTTGTTGAATTCAGCTCTGTAGAAGAAACTGAAAGAGCTCTCACTATGGATGGTATGTTATGTATGGGGGTACCCCTGAAGGTATCGAGGCCCAACGACTACACCACAACCTCAACAGCACAAACGCATGCAATGTCACTCATGGGGCAGCAGGCAGCAGCTATGCTTATGGGGGGAGCGGCCGCGGCAGCGGCGGCGGCGGTTGCGGCGGCGCCGCCACCGCAACCACCACCGGGACCACCACCTGGTAGGAGATGGGAGAGGGGAGAGGGGAGAGGGGGAGGGGTGTTTGTTTTGTTTTTTTTTTTGGTTTGTTTTGTTTTTTTTTGGTTTTGTTTGGTTTGGTTTTTGGTGGTGTTATTTGTTGTTTTATTCTTTTCTCTTTTTTTTATGTGATGGTTGGTGGTCCTCTTGTTTTTTCTTTTTTCTTTTTTTCTTTTTTCTTCTTTTTATTACAATTTCTGCTGCTGCTGTTGTTGTTGCTGCTGTATTATTATTTTTATTTTACTTTATTTTATTTTATTTTATTTTTTTTATTTTTTTGTTTTTCTGTTTGTCGTTTTCTCTGTTATAAAACCAAACCAAATAAAAAAATAAAAAAA
>NW_013571489.1:5990-6364 GCF_000499745.2 Eimeria mitis | reverse complement strand
GGTAGCAGCGGCGCCGCCGCCGCAACCACCACCAGGACCACCACCTGGTAGGGGACGGGAGAGGGGAGAGGGGGAGGGGTGTTTGTTTTGTTTTTTTTGGGTTTTTTTTGGTTTGGTTTGGTTTTTTTTTGGTGGTGTTATTTGTTTGTTATTTTATTCTTTTCTCTTCTTTTATGTGATCGTTGGTGGTCCTCTTGTTTTTTCTTTTTTCTTTTTTCTTCTTTTTTCTTTTTATTACCATTGCTGCTGCTGCTGCTGCTGCTGTTGTTGCTGCTGTTGCTGTTATTGTTGCTGCTGTATAATTTTTTTTTTCTATTTTTTTGTTTTTTTTATTTTTTTGTTTTTCTGTTTGTCGTTTTCTCTGTTATAAAACC
>NW_013571489.1:5584-5890 GCF_000499745.2 Eimeria mitis | reverse complement strand
TTTTTTTTTTTTTTTTTTTTTGGTTGGGTTTCGGGGGTTGGGTTAAGGTTTTGAGGGTGGTGGGTGGTGTTTGTTGTTTTGTTATTTTCTCTTTTTTTATGTTATGGTTGGTGGTCCTCTTGTTGTTTCTTCTTTCTTTTTTCTTTTTTCTTTTTCTTTTTTTTTCTTTCTTATTTCTCCTTTCTTCTTTTTATTACCGTTGCTGCTGCTGTGATTTATTTTATTTATTTTTTTGTTTTTCTGTTTGTCGTTTTCTCTGTTATAAAACCAAACCAAAAAAAATAAAAAAAATAAATAAAATAAAAT
>NW_013571489.1:5104-5484 GCF_000499745.2 Eimeria mitis | reverse complement strand
GTGGAGTTATAATAACACCTGAAAACAGAGGAAGCACACCATATTTAATTTGTGATATTTTATTTAAATTCTCTTCTTCTCAGGATTGTGATAGTTGTATACAAAATTTAAATAATAAAAAATATGAAGGAAAAAATATTACGGCGGTTAGAATAGATACTGATGAAGCTGAAACTTTTGTTTTACCTCTTCTCAAAAAATATGCATTTACACCCTCTTCTTCTTCTTCTTCTTCTTCTTCGGCGGCGGCGGCGGCGGAGGCTTCGTAATATTTTTATTTTTTTCTTTTTTTCTTTTTTTTTCTTTTTTTCTTTTGGTGGGTTGGTGGTTTGGTGGTTTGGTTTGGATTGGGGGCTTTGGTTGTTTGCTCAGCTGTTTGG
>NW_013571489.1:4682-5004 GCF_000499745.2 Eimeria mitis | reverse complement strand
TTTCTTCTTCTCAGGATTGTGATAGTTGTATACAAAATTTAAATAATAAAAAATATGAAGGAAAAAATATAACAGCGGTTAGAATAGATACTGATGAGGCTGAAACTTTTGTTTTACCTCTACTCAAAAAATATGCATTTACGCCCTCTTCTTCTTCTTCGGCGGCGGCGGCGGCGGCGGAGGCTTCGTAATATTTTTATTTTCTTTTTTTCTTTTTTCTTTTTTTTTCTTTTTTTTTCTTTTTTTCTTTTGGTGGTTTGGTTTGGTTTGGTTTGGTTTGGATTGGGGGCTTTGGTTGTTTGCGCAGTTGTTTGGGGTGATT
>NW_013571489.1:3760-4582 GCF_000499745.2 Eimeria mitis | reverse complement strand
TTCTTTATATACATATATATATATATATATATATATATATATATATATATATATATATATATATACTTATATATGTTTATATATACAACTAAGTGATGATGATGCTGCAGCAACAAAGAAGAAGAAGAAAGAAATACTGACTTCTGCTGATGCTCCCGTCTCTCGCTGTCTCTCTCTTGCTGTATATATATATTTATATATAAAGAGAAATATATATATATAAAGAGAAATATATATATATATAAAGATATATATATATAAAGAGATATATATATATAAAGAGATGTATATATATATAGATGGGTGGCTGTCTGTGTGTGTGTGTGAATTTGTTGATTTGTGTTTTAATTGAATATTGCCTGTTTCTGTATTTCTTTCTTTTTTTCTTTTTTCTTTTTCTTTTTTCTTTTTCTTTTTTCTTTTTCTTTCTTTTTTCTTTCTTCTTTTTCTTCTTCTTTTGTGTGTTTTCTTTATCCCTATATCTTTATTATTCTTTTGATTTCTGTTTTATAAAAATTTTTTCTTTTTATTTTCTCTTTTTCTTTCTTGGTGCTGAGGTGTACACCCACCATCACCCTCCAGGCGGTTGGTGGTGCGTGTGCAGCAGCGTTTCAACAATAAATAAATAAATAAATAAATAAAATAAATAAAATAAATAAAATAAATAAATAAAATATTAAATATTATTAATTAATTTAATAAAAACAAAAACAACAAACACAGAAACAGAAACATCTCCCCCCCCCCTTTTCGGGTGTATGCGGAGCTCCCGTTCTTTTGTCCTTTATTTTCTGTTTTAATTATTCAATTGTTTAATTATTT
>NW_013571489.1:3494-3660 GCF_000499745.2 Eimeria mitis | reverse complement strand
TCCCTATATCTTTATTATTCTTTTGATTTCTGTTTTATAAAAATTTTTTCTTTTTATTTTCTCTTTTTCTCTCTTGGTGCTGAGGTGTACACCCACCACCACCCTCCAGGCGGTTGGTGGTGCGTGTGCAGCAGCGTTTCAACAATAAAGAAATAAATAAATAAAT
>NW_013571489.1:2381-3394 GCF_000499745.2 Eimeria mitis | reverse complement strand
ATTTTCTGTTTTAATTATTCAATTGTTTAATTATTAATTTTGTTTATTTATTTATTTTATTTATTTATTTATTTTATTTATTTATTTATTTTATTTATTTATTTATTTGTTGGTAAGATACAAACAGATTCGTCTGCTGTAGCGTTTTGTTGTTTTCTCTCTTTCTACTCGCCTCTATCCTTTTTGTTTTTGTTTTTTATTTTTTATTTTTTGTTTTATTTCTTTTATTCTTTTCTTTTTTCTTTTTTCTTTTCCCTACTCATACTTTTCTTTTTTTATATGTTTAGGGTTTATAGTTCTTTTTTGTTTTTTTTCTTTTTTTTTCTTCTCTCTTCCTTTGTTACGTCTTCTTTCTTTTTTGCTTCCCTTCTGTTTTTTTAATCTTCTTTTTATTTTATTTTTATTTTATTTTTATTTTTATTTTATTTTGTTTTATTTTCTCTGTTTCTGTTTCCTCTCGCTTGGCGTCATTCGCCCGATACTAGAATAAAAAGATTCAAAAAAATAAATAAAAAATAAAATAAAAAATAAAATAAAAAATAAAACAGAAATAAAATAAATAAAATAAAAACAGAAAGACAATGCAACAAGAACAGCACGAAACACGTAGAACGGCAACAAACAGAAAAAAAAAAGAAAAGAGAAAAAAAGTAATAATGTAGTAGACACAGACAGAAACAAACAGAAAGAAAGGAGACGGATGAGAGAGAAAGAAAGAAACAGAGAGAGAGAGAAACAGAAACAAAAAAAAGAGAGAAGCAGAGACAGAAAGAGAAACAGAAAGATAGCGATAGAAAAGAGACAGAGACAGAAAGAGAAACAGAAAGAAGAGAAACAGAAAAGAAAGAGAAACAGAAAGAAGAAAGAGACAGAAAGGAAGAGGAAAGAAACAGAGACAGAGAAAGGAGAAAGAAAGCAAAAGAAGAGAAACAGAAACAAATACAGACAAAAAATATATATATATAAGTATAGAGTGATGATTTGTTGTTATTTATTTCTTTTTTTTTTGTTTG
>NW_013571489.1:855-1486 GCF_000499745.2 Eimeria mitis | reverse complement strand
AAAGAAAGAAAAGAGGAGAAACAGAAAGAAATAGAAGAGACACAAACAGAGAAAGAAAGAAACAGAAAAGAAAAAAAAAACAGAGAGAAGAAAGAGACAGAAAAGAGAAAGAAGGAAACAAAAAGGAGAGACAGAGGAAGGAGGCAGAAAGAAAAAGAAGAGAAACAGAAACAAATACAAACAAAGAAAAAAATATATATAAATATAGAGTGATGTATTGTTGTTATTTATTTCTTCTTTTTGTTGTTTTTTTTTTTTTGGTTTTTATCTCCTCTTCTTTTGCAATACTAAGCCGTATAAATATAAATATATTTATAATTATTTATTTATTTTATATATTATTTAGTTTTTATTTAATTAAAACAGCAATAGGAGAAAACAAAGAAACACAAACAAACTGAATTCGCTTGACGCGGGGCCCTGCTCTAGGGTATATGTGTTCAGCTAAATTTAATTAAATTAATTTAATTTATTTAATTTAATTTAATTTAATTTAATTTAATTAATTTAATTTAATTTGTTTGAAAAAATAAAATCATTTGGTTGCTTTGGGGTGTCTGTACACCCTGGGGTGTACGCGCAGCAAGCAACGGTGAGAAGCGGATTTTTTTCTGGAATAAAAGCCAATTAG
>NW_013571489.1:258-755 GCF_000499745.2 Eimeria mitis | reverse complement strand
TATAAATATAAATATATTTATATTTATTTATTTATTTTATATATTATTTAGTTTTTATTTAATTAAAACAACAGCAGAAGAAAACAAAGAAACACAAACAAACTGAATTCGCTTGACGCGGGGCCCTGCTCTAGGGTAGATGTGTTCAGCTAAATTTAGTTAAATTAATTAATTTATTTAATTTAATTTAATTAATTTAATTTAATTTAATTAATTTAATTTAATTTATTTGAAAAAATAAAATCATTTGGTTGCTTTGGGGTGCCTGTACACCCTGGGGTGTACGCGCAGCGAGCAACGGTAAGAAGCGGATTTTTTCCGGAATAAAAGCCAAATAAATCAAAAAATAAAATAAATAAAATAAAATTAAAAATAAATTAAAATAAATAAACAAAAACAAAACAAAAAAAACAAAAAAAAACAAACAAACAGCCACCGAAACCATCGATATATGAATGGGGGGCTGTGTTGCATGAATTTGTTTCGTTTTTGGGGTG
>NW_013571489.1:0-158 GCF_000499745.2 Eimeria mitis | reverse complement strand
AAAAAATAAAATAAATAAAATAAAATTAAAAATAAATTAAAATAAATAAACAAAAACAAAACAAAAAACCAAAAAAAAACAAACAAAAAGCCACCGAAACCATCGATATATGAATGGGGGGCTGTGTTGCATGAATTTGTTTCGTTTTTGGGGTGTAT
>NW_013571488.1:5754-7185 GCF_000499745.2 Eimeria mitis | reverse complement strand
ATATATATATATATATATATATATATATATATATATATATATATATATATATATATATGTATATGTATGATGAGGTGTATACACCGTAGATATTCAGACGTATAGGTATAAATGCATAGCAGTAAGACAGCCATAACAATAGCAGCAGCAGCAGCAGCAGCAACAGCAGCAACAGCAGCAACAACAGCAGCAGCAGCAGCAGCAGCAGCAGCAGTTTCACGGACAGACTGAGGCCCTTGGCGATCTCCTCAAGGTCTCCTGCAGCTCCTCTTGCAGCTCCTGTCTGTACACGCATGCAGACAGCAGCAGCAGCAGCAGCAGCAGCAGCAGCAGCAGCAGCAGCAGCAAAATAAGCAGCATACTGACATCAACAAAGGGATCTCTCTATCTACATCCTGCTAGGGCGTAAACAACCAAAATCCATGCATGCATGCATGCATGCATGCATGTACGCATGCATGGAGTTTGGGGCCTGTTTGCATGCATACATGCATGTACGCATGCATAGAGTTTGGGGCTTGCATGCATGCATGCATGCATACAATGCATACAATGCATACATGCATGCATGCATGCATGCAAGCCCCACATGCATGCATGCATGCATGCATGCATGGATGCATGCGTTGAGAGAGATGTGTAGTACCCTGAATCTCTGGTAAGCCATTCTCCATCTGGCGATTTGTATGAGGAGCTGTTCATCTCTGTGGAAGGGAGAGTCGGCGTCATAAGCCCCAAAAGGAGAGAGAAGAGACTCGGCGTCATCTTCAGATATACCTTCAGGCAATGGGGCTGCATGCGCCTGCTGCTGCTGCTGCTGCTGCTGCTGCTCCTGCTGCTGCTGCTGATGAGGCTGCTGATAACACTTCTCCTGCTCCACCTCCTTCAGAGCCTCACATACCTCACCCTTCGCCCCCTTCGCTCGACCCAGTCGGTGGTGCTGGTAGTCCTGAACACCAGCAGCAGCAGCAGCAGCAGCAGCAGCAGCAGCAGCAGCAGCAGCAGCAGCAACAGCAGCAGAAGCAGGAGATGGAGAGCCGTACAGAATGTAAGCAACCGAGACACTGCATGTACACCCCAAACCCTTTCTTCTCTCCTTTCTATAGCCTCAAGCTAAATCTAAGCCACTGCTGCTGCTGCCGTTGCTGCTGCTGCTGCTGCTGCTGCTGCTGCTGCTGTTGAGAGCTAGAAGAAACAGAATACACCCCACAGCTGTCTGTAGGGGGAAGCTCGTCAGGCATGTTCCCGTTGTGTTTATTAATTTTAATTATTTTTTTTTCATTTATATTTTATTTAATGGGGTTGTGTTCAGCCTCTCTGTCTTAGTTGGCTGCATAAAGGCCCCTAAACAAAAAGCTGTGGGGGGCGTTCTACTACTACTACTACTACTACTACTACTGCTGCTGCTGCTGCTGCTGCTGCTGCTGCTGC
>NW_013571488.1:2597-5654 GCF_000499745.2 Eimeria mitis | reverse complement strand
TGTGTTTATTAATTTTAATTATTTTTTTTTCATTTATATTTTATTTAATGGGGTTGTGTTCAGCCTCTCTCTCTTAGTTAACTGCATAAATGCCCCTACACAAACAGCTGTGGGGGGCGTTCTACTACTACTACTACTACTACTACTACTACTGCTGCTGCTGCTGCTGCTGCTGCTGCTGCTGTTGCTGTTGCTGGTACCGGTGCAGCCACGCCACCCGAGTATTTTTTCTGCTGCGACGCTGCGCTGCACAAACAAAAACAACAACAACAACAACAGCAGCAGCAGCAGCAGCAGCAGCAGCTGTGTGTGCTGCATACCTTGCGAAAGCGGAGGATGGCGGGGTGGTCTAGGAACTCAAAGATGGGGCGGCCCAGGTGGCAGCCATCTGCTTCGTGGGGGGATGGCGCCTCTGAGGGAGCCAACGCCATGCTGGCGACAGATACAGAGGAGGAGAGAAGAGGAGAGGAAAGCTGCAGCAGCAAGCGGGGGACGGGGGGGGTATGAGCTGTACACGCAGCTGCAGCTGCAGCAGATAGAACGCTTCTTTAGAGAGAGAGAAATCAAGCCGAGAAACCAGGTAATATATACCTGGGGATGCATAAAACAAAAAGAAATACACACACAACACATACACAAACCCTAAACCCTAAACCCTAAACCCTTAAAAGCTGCAGCCAGCAACAAGCAGCACAGAAACATGAAAAACATGAACGGCTAGGATTCTACCCCTGCGCGCCCGTCTGCTGCATCGAAAGAGGTATTAAAAGAAAGTAGAAAACAAAACAAATTCAAATTTACCCGAATTTCAAGAATTTATTCATAAATTCGTGCAAAACTTACCCCGGGATGCAGAGGAGGTGGAGCGCCCGCAGCCGCCGGTTTCCGGTTTCTTGAGAAGAAAGCAAAGAAGAAAGCACGGAAAGCGACAACTTCAGGAGAAGATCTTGGGTTTAATAAAAGTTAAATTTTGTTTTCTTTTTATTGAATTGTTTTTTATGAACGAAAAACAAACAGAAACCTCTATATACACGCTCATCATCGGTATTGAATGCGCACTCGTAGCATCCATCGTCCACGCGGACCGCTGCTGTCTAACTGACATGCAGCTCCTTCTTTATGTATTTTCGCCGCTTAAAATATAATATTTTCTATTTATTTTTATTCTTTTTACTTTTTTCAGTAAAGTTTACTCCTAAACACCCCCCAGCACCGCCAGAGCACGCCCCCGCTCTGCGGCTGCACGCCCGCTGCTGCCTTGAACGGTCCATTCAACTTGCGCTGCACATACACCCCAAATACGAAAAAGTTTTAGTGTTTCATGATTTTTTTTTGTTTTATTTTGTGTTTAAAACTTAATTTATATCTCTTAATAGCCACAAAGAGCTACAATTTACACTCAATAGACCCCCTACTTGCACGTAGTCGGCAGCAGCGGCGTACAGAGCAGTTCATACAAATAAGCTCTCTTTATCGAGTTTTAGTTTTAGGAGTGAAATTCTTTGCATTTAAATAAATAAATAAATTATATTTTAATTTATTTTAGTCAGTTATGCATAGCGTTAATACGAAGAACACCCAAGGGCTCGTCGTCGCCTTGCACGAGTATGCGGTATTGTATTTATGGTTTAATTATTTATAATTTAATTATATTCTTTTTTATTATTTACTTTTAAATAATTATTAATAATTATTTATTATATTATGCAGAAATATAATTACTTTATTCCCTGGGGGGTTTACAAAGAACGTCTTTCGTACTCACCAGCCGAAACCCTAAACCCTAAACCCTAAACCCTAAACCCTAGAAAGAACCCTATATCTGTTTAAGCAGCAGCTGTACACAGCTCCACACAGCACATTAGCGTTTAGTGGTAGTTTATAACGAGGGTTTAGCGCCTAAGAGCTAGCTAGGGTTTAGTGTTCAGAGCTAGGGTTTAGGGTTTAACATATCTAGGGCTTAGCGTTACCAGCTAGGGTTTAGGGTTTAGGGTTTAGGGTTTAGGTTGATAGCTAGGTTTCTCCCCCTTCTCTCTGCTGCATGCATTTGGGGCTGAGGGCTTGAATACCCTAACAACAGCTAAAGTGAAACTAAAACAAACACGTGCTGCTGCTGTTTTTTGGTTTGCTGCAGCTGCTGGCTGCTAGCAGTAACCCCCCCGGCCCCCACACCACGCAGCAGCAACAGCAGCAGTAGCAGCAGCAGCATCAGCAGCAGCAGCAGTGCTACGCGCACAAAAAGCAGCGCCTCGAACACCCGCACTAACAGCAGCAGCAGCAGCAGCAGCAGGAGCAGCAGGAGCAGCAGCAGCAAGGAAAGAAAAAAGAGTAGAAATAGTAAGAAGAGTATAATTATATAGAGAAGCTGCAGCTGATGCCTAGGTTGCCTAGGCCTTCTATCCCCCTAACAAACCCTTGCTGCCCCAGCACACCAGCAGCAGCAGCAGCAGAATCATCAGGAACGCATGCAACGTTTAGCTGCAGCCTTCCTTGTCTTGCTGCTGCTGCTATTTGTAGGTTTGTATCCGGTACTCTATATGCTGCACCCATAGAGAAGGGGCGTGGCTGCTGCTCCTGCTGCAGCTGCTGCTGCAGCTGCTGCAGTAAACCCTGCTGATGCTGCACCACACGCAGCAGCGTCTCCGCTTGCTGCTGCTGCTCGCTTCTATGCACACGCAGGCCTCTTGCATGCAGCAGCAGCTGCTGCTGCAGCAGCTGCTGCAGCTCCCTGCAGCCCCACCGCTCTCGTACGTGAGCTGAGGGGACGCACTGCAGCAGCAAAGTGTTAAGCTGCTGCAGCGCAGCAGCAGCAGCAGTTTCTAGCTGCTGCTCTGGGGTTCCTACATCCTTGCTGCGTCCTCTCTTGCCTTCTCCTTCTGCTGCTGCTGCTGCTGCTGCTGNCTGCTGCTGCTGCTGCTGCTGCTGCTGCTGCAGTGCCAGAGACGAATGGCTGCAGCAGCAGCAAAATCTGCTGCTGCATCTGCTGCTGGAACAGCCCCTTTGCTTCGCTGTCTACATATGCTTCTATAGCTGCTTCAGCTCGCTGCAGTCTCTCAC
>NW_013571488.1:1354-1918 GCF_000499745.2 Eimeria mitis | reverse complement strand
ACAGCTGCTTCTGCTGCTGCTGCTGTATCCTTGCTGCTGCTGCTATTGCTATTGCTGCTGCTGCTCTTGTCGTTCTCCTCGTTGCTGCTTGCACTGCTGCTGCTGCTGCTGCTGCTGCTGCTGCTGCTGTCTGCGCTCTCACTGGGTTCATCTTTCCGCCTCAGCAATCGACGGAGGGCCCCCAAGGGACTGACGAAGGCCAGGGTGTTTCTCCCCCCTTGCTGCTGCTGCTGCTGCTGCTGCTGCTGCAGCAGCAGCTGCTGCTGCTGCTGCTGAGACGCAGCAGGTGGGGTGAGGCTGCTGGGGCCCGGGGCCCCCAGATATGCTGCAGGCTGCGAGCGGCTGGTGGGCAGCAGCAAAGCATCAGCAGCAGCAGCAGCAAAGACAAAGATGCAGCAGATATACAGCAGCAGCAGCAGCAGCACAGAGCTGGAGAAAAACTGCTGCTGCTGCTGCTGCCGCCGCCGCTGCTGCTGCTGCTGCTGCTGCTGCTGCTGCTCAGGCAGCAAACCTAGCCTCCGCATCTCGTACACCCCAACCCCCCTTGCTGCAGCAACGGATCGT
>NW_013571488.1:574-775 GCF_000499745.2 Eimeria mitis | reverse complement strand
CTCCGCATCTCGTACACCCCAACCCCCCTTGCTGCAGCAACGGATCGTCTGCTGCTCGCAGCAGCAGCAGCAGCAGCAGCAACAGCAGCAGCAGCAGCAGCAGCAGCAAGAGAAGTGTCTCGATACCACCCCACAAGCCTTCCTCCTTCTCTTCCTTTTCGTTTGCTGCTGCTGCTGCTGCTCCTGCTGCTGCTGCTGCTG
>NW_013571488.1:0-283 GCF_000499745.2 Eimeria mitis | reverse complement strand
AAACCCTAAACCCTAAACCCTAAACCCTAAACCCTAAACACTAAACCATAAACCCTAAACCCTAAAGTGGAAATAGGATATATGTATGAGAGGTTTTCTTATTCGCAGCAGCAGCAAACATCTTCTGTCTTGCTGCTGCTGCTGCTGCTGCAGCATGTGCGGGGCCCCCCGGGGGCCCCCCCTCTCTTAGCGGGGGCCCCCGGGGGCCCCCCTGCATAGGTAAAGCCTGTGGTTTGTTTGTCGTTATATTTTGTTTATTTATTATTTTATTTATTTTATTTGT
>NW_013571487.1:6138-6466 GCF_000499745.2 Eimeria mitis | reverse complement strand
TATATATATATATATATATATATATATATATATATAATAAGATAAATGTGATAATAATATATATTAGATAATAATTTGTATATAATATAATATAATAGATAAAAGAATACAAATACAACAACATATATAAAATTATATTTGTATGGGTTACTCCGCCTCCCACAGGCCGAAGACAGAGACGAGGTGAGCCAGCACGGTGGCGGTGCAGGAAATTTTTATTTTTAGCAGCAAAAATATTAACAACACAAAAAATAATGAATTTCCCCCAAATGTACATAAACTAAATATTATATACAACAGCATACAAAAGTCTCCGCTGTATAGACGC
>NW_013571487.1:0-6100 GCF_000499745.2 Eimeria mitis | reverse complement strand
ACACACATATATATATATATATATATATATATATATATATATATATATATAGCCCCATCCAGTTAGTAGTTAAGACCGTTACAGCAATGATTCTGCTTTTATAATTTAATTTATATTTCCTTTTATGTTTCTGAATTTATTATTTAATTTATATTTTCTTTTATATCGATTTATTTCTTCTTTTCCTTTTTTTCTCCCCAAGGCAACCAAAGAACAACACGCATGCTAACGAAACAATGCAGCATACAACAAACTGCAACCTAGCAAGAAGCATAACCCTAAACCCTAAACCCTAAACCCTAAACCCTAAACCCTAAAGAAAAACACGCAGTGGTAGTGCACTCAAGATGTCCATTATGGCTAAAATTAGCGCTTAGGGTTTAGGGTTTAGGGTTTCGGTTAGGGTTTAGGGTTTGCATTAGGGTTTAGGGTTTGAATTAGGGTTTAGGGTTTTAATTAAAGATAAACCAATAGATACATAAATAAAGAATATGAATGTATTTACCCTATTTTACTTGTATAAGGTGCACTGCAACAAGAACAACACAAATAATAAAAATAATAATAATAAAAATAATAATAATAATAATAATAAAAATAATAATAATAACGAATAAGGAAAGTGAGTGGCTGTGTGTTTCAGTTTGTTTAGGTTTCTTATGCTCTTATGCTGTTCTCCTAATGTACAAATAAATTGTGTTCTTTATAATATTAAAATATGAATTGTATAAAGAATAAATAAATATAATTAAAGCTAATTATAATATAATTTATATTATATTGATGGCTCTAAATAAAACAAAAACTTACACAAGGGAAACGAGAGAACTCAGGAATTCATGGGCCTCCAGCTGTTGAAGGGGGAGAAAGCTCTGCATAAAAAAAAAGAGAAAGCAGAAATAAATATTTAATTAATTTATAAATTAACTTTTATATGTTAATATAAATTATATAGTTTGCTTTGTACATAGAATACAACAGAAACAGCTAGCATGTACATACAAACTGCTGGAGGCCATCAACCCCCCCCCCCCCCCCNCCCCCCCCCCCCACAACGAGTATAGTATAGAGTATACTGATGCATGCAGCAGCAACAAAACAAACGCCACAAGCCGCACACACAAGTGCATGCAGCCCCAGAGGTGGATGCAGTCAAAATTCGAGTGAAAAGGATATATTGTATGAGCTCAGCTGGGTGTATGGTGAGTACAAGTTCAGCTGTCTGTACACCCCATAGCATACAGCATACACCCCGTTGCATCACTGAGGCTATTTATTTCTTGCTTTCTTACCGCTTTGACGTGCAGCGTCAGGCCGGGGAGGTCCAGCAGAAACAAACAATTCGCCAGCACCAAGGCAGCGCGAGGGGAGATGAACTGCGGGGCTGGCGGCCTCGTGGGGGTTTCTGGGGGCCTGAGGGGGCGCCCCTGGCTGCTGGCAGTTTCCTCTCGATAAGAGAAAGGAATGGTAGCATCAGGGCAGTGGCTAGAGCTCGAAAGATTCTCCAGTTCTTGCGGTGTATGGACAGCTGGTGGCTGCTGCAGCTGCTGCTCGTTGGGCCTCCATTCCGCTGTTGTAGATCCACCACAAGATGAAACTGCGAAGGAACCACTACCGCCTGGGGCTGCGTCCCCTTCAGCTGGGGTGTATGGACACTCCCCCTCCCCCTGCTGGCTCTGGCCTGGGTACGCGAGAGGCTCCTTGAGGACGGTTAGGGGGGCCCCCAACTCGTGTAAGGGCCCCTCTCCCTGCAGCAACTGAACTGCTGCTGCACCCCCTATGTTCGCCTGGCAGCTGCTGGACGCCTGGCGTGCCCTGCTGCTGCTGCTGCTGCTGCTGCTGCTGCTGTCTGAGCCAAAGTCACAGCATGATATGTCTACTCTCCTGCCTGGTGAGACAGCAGCACCGCGTCGAAGGAGGCCCCTCAACCTCTCCCTGGCTCTACGGAGGTGCCAGAGGGCCCCCCGGGCCCCCTTAGCGACGCCCGCGAGGCAGAGGCGGCTGCAGCGCAGCAGCAGACGTTCAAGTGGGACAGTGGGGATGCATGTGGAGAACCGCAACGGGTCAAAGAAATCACCAAAGAGGCAGCTGAGAAGACACCGCAGCTGCAGCAGGAAAGGCAACGCCCCCACTGTCGTCGACACCGTAAACGCCGCACAGGCCAACAGGGGGAGCGGCAACACCCATGCATGCAAGAGAAATAAAAACTCAAGAAATGTACAGAAACGCGACGTTGCTGAAAGCATGAAGTGGGTAAAGGAACAACAAGGAGTGGGAGATAATAAATTGCCCATTGGGCCGTTGTTGATAGATACGGGATTCATAATCTTGAGGTGACAGTACACCCCAAACTCCGCAGACACCAGGAGCACCGTGGAAACTGCAACAAAGATGAAATCCTCAGGACCTGGTAACAGAGTTTCTGCATGCGCTGCTATCACGTGACGAACAGCCGCAGCCACTGCCCCCCAAAAGGCAAGAAAGTAAAACCAGGCGAACAGCACCACCACGCGGGCGCAGGAAGGGCTCAGACGAGTGGTCAGAGGCGGCAGATCATCAACAGAGCCGTCCAGGCCCAACTCGACCACTTCTGCATGCGATAACACATCGTGCAGCAGAGAGCGCCGCGTGCCAGCACCAGCAGCAGCAGCAGACATCCTGCTGACCCCTCATGATACGCCGAGAAAGCGCAGTGGAGGAAACGCCACGCTGACCGCTTCCTGCTGCCTTTGGTAGGGTGCAATACAGCAGCTGCACAGCTGCTGCTGTGTCACGCAACACAGGGAAACCCGCGCCTCTTCCTCCCCCGAGTTAGTCTGAAAGTGCTAAAACCACGCAAAAATATACAACTTAATTCCATCTATACTCAGTTGCAACCGTTTGAAACTTCGATTAAGCTGTTTCGGTATACTCAAGCGCGTCGTATGGTGCCGTGGCAGCAAGGGAAAACGGTCCAGCCCGGACAGCACTGGTGGCCCTGCAGCGGCTGCGGTGCTCACGATTACTCAAAGACTATCAAAGGTAATGTGAGGCTGAAAACTACGAAAAGGAGAAACGAAGAAAAGCAAAACTTGCTGCGATCGGCAGCCAGGAGGTGTACGCGTCGATGAGTTGTGTTGCATGCCGACCCCAGCGTAGAGGGCCCGGTGGTCGAAGGGCAGGCATATGTGTATTACAAAAATAAACACTTCATAAATATAATGCAACAAAGTGTTAAAACCACAAATATAGAATTCTCTGTATTTAAAAAACTCTCTTTCTTGCTGGGCTTGGGCTTACGCCGCCGCCCCTCTAGAGGTAGTAATAAACATGTTATTGTCTGTACCGGGGTGACAAATGCCAGTTAGCTTCAGACGGCGTTAATTAGTAAAGTAAAACGATTTATTTTAATGCAAACAAATGTAATAATATTCCACTTGTGTGGACTGCCAGCTACCGTTTCCGGTTGACACGCTTTCTGCACCTTAGCTTTCGTTGCATCTTCGCCGTCGCCGCCAGTACTACAACACAAGCAACCGAGTTGTATTGCAGAAAACAACAAAACAAAGAATTATTCTTCCTAGACTCCTGCCGAAACAAGTTGAGACATCGGGAAACTTCTTCCTGTTTCGCCGCCGTCTAAATAAGATATTTTCCTTTCTTGAATTGAGCCGGCACAGAGGCAGCGCAGGAGCATGAAGCCCTAGAAAGCTAATCAACCGCATGAAAACTGAAGGTTTTTGTGTTTAGAGTTTAGGGGTTAGGGCCACTGCTTCTAATGCAGCAGTTCCAGAGCAAGCCGAAAGTACTACAACTGTTTCTGCAGTATCCGGCTGGATGCAGGCACGCTATTCATGCCTATAACAATATCTCCCCCACTGATTGGCCCCAATAAACCCTTATTGACCGGTAACAGCACTTGAGAAGGCGTATTCACGAACCCGAAGGCCACAAAAGCGCACTCCACTTTGCTGCAATTGAAGCTGCTATGGAATGCACTCTTCTGCCTGTCACCTGCACGGATTGATGTGGCTGTCGCCTGTTCTGGCCGCATCACTGCGCGGTGCATTGCGGAGAGGCCAATGCATTTGCCTGAGCGTCTTGGTTAATCACCTGGTTGTGCTTTTTAGCGGGTGTTGAAACTCTTCTGTTATTTCCATGGCCCTCAAGTATCGAATTGCTTGATAAAGCAGAACACCCGCTATGCCATTTCCCCCTTACTTCCTGAGTGCCAGAACAGCCGTCATGCGTCTGTTCTCGCTTCTAACATTTCACTGGGAGTTGCTGGCACCCGTACCCCCAACTCCCTTCTTAGCTATGGTAGTGGAATTTGCGTTCTTGTTCTTTTTGATGCTTATGGTCTCTATCTTCTGGGGGGATTCCACTATTTCATCCCTAGTTCCGGCTCTGGTATACGGCGCTACTATGTGCCATCGATAGAGATGATGCGTAGCATGGCGCAAGCAGCTGTATCATGGTAGAGACCATGTACCGTACTGCAAGCGCCATTTTCACGCACGTGCAAGCTAGCAAAAAATGTGTTGAGTACCTGCCTATAGTGTTTGTGTTTGCATCTAGGAATGGCTTAGAGCGCTTGCACGCGGGGTTGCCTTGCACCACTAGTTACAGTGAGGTGCGTTGCAACCCAACCTACGCTTCCACTTCCCTGTTCTGCTCTGAGGCAGCCGCGCCCAGGCTCCCTAGGGACTGGAGGAAAGTTGAGCTGCTCTTGAAACTCCTTATTTAAGCTTTTCCACTGTATTGCATGCCACTACGCTCCTCAACTATGACGCCGTGCTCCCTACAGCACGTTACTTCTCCCCCCGATGGCTTCGGAAACACGAGGCTTATAGGGCTATCGCAGCTGCGTACCGAGGTGATATGAGTCAACCCGTATAATATGTTCATTTAAAATGCCATTTATATGCAAATATGTCTTTTCTAGTTCAGGCGGTGATCGGAAAACGCTCTGCAATGTCTGGGTTACAGCATGAGTGACTCTCACGAGTTTGGCGCGGAATGGCGACTTCACTGGATTGAGAGGAGCAACAATTCTCACAAAAGTATATGGCAATAAGGTACAGTAAATATGCTATTTGTTTCAAAGTGATTCGAGGTTAGCCGCTGCATCTGTGTTCCTCTGTTGCATGGTTGGCAGCTGACGGGCCAGTGGGTTGTTCAGATCACCTGGAGGAAACTGGTTGCAAGCGCGGGGGTGCATCCTTTTCCCGAGAGCCGACGAGATGGCTTCGTACATCGGTGAAAAACACATAAGAATGTACTTTTGATTTGAATATACTCCTTAAAGTAGACGCGGGAGGGCTGGACTCCTCGTTGCTGCTCCTGGCAGTAGCTGCGCTGCGCCGCGCCGGTGCCGCATGATCAGGCGGTTGTGGTGTGGCGGAGCCCGGGGATGCTTGTTAACCGCAGTGTCTCTCATTTCTTGCATTTTAATTGATGCAGATTGGCCTTATTAGAGGGGCAGAAGTCCTCACACGCCTTCAAACAGCCTTCATATCAGCTAATCACCGCCCCTGTGTGGGACTGCGAGAGAGCTGATCAAGGCTCTGCCTGCTGCTACCCCTCGTTGTCGCCTCCCGCAACTTGGCGGCTAATTTCCAGGCTCGATGCCGGTGGATCGAATTCCTGTTGTTTGTCTGTTGAATTATAAGGGAGACAGCAGTGCCCCTAACGGACCACCACCTGCAGCACAGCGCCGCCTCTGTCACGCCGCCGTTTTCTAGTGCACAGACACGAGCTCAGATGGAACTTTCAGAGGCCTAGTTACCGAAGGAGAACGAATACAGTATTCATAGAGATAAACTGTATTACTTCAGGTAGAAACTACAGAAAACCAAGCCAAGAATGCTCGGCAACAGCCCAAGGCTGGGGGCGGGCTGCGATGCTGAAATTGAGACACAGATACACTGCAGACTAGAATCTGAGAATTATTAGTTCGGGTTTTCCTGTTTAATTTTAGTGGACGCGAATATGTTCTATCATTTGATTATGTAGCTCAAATTAGTGGATGTACGCTGTGTTTATAGTGTAGTTGTAACGCTGGTTCTCCGGCCTTAACCTGACCGGAGACGAGCCGCAATGAAGGCAAAGACTTAAAGTA
>NW_013571486.1:4998-7007 GCF_000499745.2 Eimeria mitis | reverse complement strand
GGGGGCCCTGCCCCCTGGGTATCTGTTGCTGCTGCTGCAGCAAGCCGCCCAAATGTAACTTTAAAAGAGGTAATGGAGCTGCAGAGTGCTGAACAGTCACGAGAGGAAGAAGAAAGAAGGAGAGAAGAAGAGGCGGCATTGAGGGCTGTAAGACTAGCAGCACTGCATTGCTTCTGCGTTTGCTGCTGCTGCTGCTGCTGCTGCTGTTGCTGCAGTCGTTTCCCTTGCTGCTGATTCTGCTTCTATTGCTGCGCCCTGGTATTCAGCTGCTGTGCCGCCGCAGCAGCAACTGGGGGCTGTTGGATCTCTATCTGCACGCGAAGGATCTGCTGCTGGCTGTGTTTCTTTTTTTCTATTTTTTTGTGCATTTCATCTTTTTCCATCATTGCTGCTTCTTTGCTTGTATTTTCTGTTGGTTTCTCTGCCTTTCTTTCTCGCCTCTTTGTTTGTATTTTCATGTGGTTTCTGTTCTTTTGTCTGTTTCTGGTGTATATATGTTTGTATATTCATATTGATTCGGCTTCTTTCTTTGGTTGCCGCTGCTGTATTTTTGTTTTTTTATTGATTCCATTTCTATCCGTTGCTACTGCAGCATCTTTATTTTATTTGCATGTCGATTGGCTTGTTTGTTTCTTGCGTTTGCAGCAACAGCAGCAGCAAGAGGCCTCTGCTGCGCGCTTACGCTGGGCTACGCTGCAGCGAAAGGATAGCAACGGCCAGAGCGTTGCTGNGAGGCCTCTGCTGCGCGCTTACGCTGGGCTACGCTGCAGCGAAAGGATAGCAACGGCCAGAGCGTTGCTGGCTGGGGGACCCCGGGGTCCCTGGGGGGCCCCGGGGCCCCCTCTGTTGGTTCTTCTGAAGATTTTCCTGATCTTCTGGAGGGGGCAACGAATCCGTACAGCAGCGGTGCAGCAACTCCGTCCATCATGACGCCTGCTGGTGGTGCTGCTGGTGCCCCTGTTGCTGCAGCAGCAACACCTGCAGCAGGAGGTGCAACCGGTGCAGCTCCTGCTGCTGCTGTGAGGGCAGCGTCTTTGGCTGGCGGCAGCGACGCAACAACCCCAGCAGCCACGCGAAAGGGGGGGGGCGGCTCGAAGGGGAAGCTGAAGGGTAACACACAGTCGCTGCAGGACTTCATTGCCTCTGCTGCTCCCAAGAAAGACAATACAGCGTTGCCTCTGGGGGCGACGGCGTGGTCTCAAGGGGCCCCCAAAGGCCTTGCAGCGTCTGTACCCCCACCAACGCCCATGCAGCAGCAGCAGCTTCAGCAGCAGCAGCTTCAGCAGCAGCAGCTCCAGCGAACTGCTCCTACTTCTCCTGTGAAAAAGAGCGTCGCGGCGTCAAGAAGTTCTGGGCCCTCCTCTTCAGGTGGGTTTGGTATTCAGTTTATGGCTACTCTGACCCATGCCTGATGCACAACCATCCTTCTCTGTTTCTATACTCGCTTGCATGCATGCGTGCATGCATACACACGAATTGAGGCTGCGCTGTGTATACACAGGACGCCCGGCGGATGCGGAGTTCCCTTCCATACCTGCAGGACCTTCTGGTAAGGCTCATTGGTGCTGCAACTGCAAACGTTGCTGCTGTTGCTGCTGTTGCTGCTGTTGCTGCTGCTGTTGGTGGTTGTTGGGGAACGATGGGGGATGGCTATTACAATGGGGATGCAGTGATTTTGTCTGCTTTTGCTGCTGCAGCAGCAGCAACGGAGAAGGATGCACCGAAGCGGGCGCCGGCGCAGCTGCAGGGTGAGGCGAATATGAATTAGCGTAATAATAATAATAATAATAATAATAGTAATAATAATAATAGTAATAATAGTAATAATAACAATATAGTAACAATGATATAAAGAACATTATGTAACAGGTAAAGGTATCGAGCAAAATAATGATAGATGATGAGCATAGAATGAGGGCTGTAGGGGCGCAGTGTAAACGCAGAAGGATACAGCTGAACAGAAACAAAGAGAGAAAGAGGAGACAAACAAGGCCTGATAAAGATAGTTG
>NW_013571486.1:4771-4898 GCF_000499745.2 Eimeria mitis | reverse complement strand
CCCTCCTCTTCAGGTGGGTTTGGTATTCAGTTTATGGCTACTCTGACCCATGCCTGATGCACAACCATCCCTCTCTGTTTCTATACTCGCTTGCATGCATGTGTGCATGCATACACACGAATTGAGA
>NW_013571486.1:4430-4671 GCF_000499745.2 Eimeria mitis | reverse complement strand
TTTGCTGCTGCAGCAGCAGCAACGGAGAAGGATGCACCGAAGCGGGCGCCGGCGCAGCTGCAGGGTGAGGGGAACATGAATTAGCGTAATAATAACAATAATAATAATAATAATAATAATAATAATAATAATATAGTAACAATGATATAAATAACGTTATGTAAGAGATAAAGGTATCAAGCAAAATAATGATAGTTGATGAGCATAGACTGAGGGCTGTAGGGGCGCAGTGTAAACACAA
>NW_013571486.1:4090-4330 GCF_000499745.2 Eimeria mitis | reverse complement strand
ATATATATATATATATATATATATATATATATATATATATATATATATATATATATATTTATATATATAGATCCTTAGTAGCGCAAGAGAGGCACAGAAGAAGGAATTGTATGCTGCAGGTTTCGTTGCTTGGCGATGAGTTTTAGGGTTTAGGGTTTAGGGTTTAGGGTTGCGATATGTGTTTCTTTTTTTTTGTGTCATTCTTGAAACTAAAACCCTAAACCCTTTTCACTTGCTGCT
>NW_013571486.1:3655-3990 GCF_000499745.2 Eimeria mitis | reverse complement strand
AGGAATTGTATGCTGCAGGTTTCGTTGCTTGGCGATGAGTTTTAGGGTTTAGGGTTTAGGGTTTAGGGTTCCGATATGTGTTTCTTTTTTTCGTGTCATTCTTGAAACTAAAACCCTAAACCCTTTTCACTTTCTGCGGTTTGTTTGTGCTCCATAACAGAGTGGAATTCTCTCCTGGCGGAATGCGAATTGCCTCTGGACGTTCCTATCCTTGAGTACCTCGCAACGATGGACGTAAGAAAGCGGTTGCAACTAGAACTGAAACTTTTTGTTCTTTTCTACTTTCTTGCTTTTTTTATCTTCTTCAGCTGCAACGCCAGCGGCAACTCGTTCTC
>NW_013571486.1:1662-3555 GCF_000499745.2 Eimeria mitis | reverse complement strand
TAACAGAGTGGAATTCTCTCCTGGCGGAATGCGAATTGCCTCTGGACGTTCCTATCCTTGAGTACCTCGCTACGATGGACGTAAGAAAGCGGCTGCAAGTAGAACTGAAACTTTTTGTTCTTTTCTACTTTCTTGTTTTTTTTATCTTCTTCAGCTGCAACGCCAGTGGCAACTCGTTTTTTTTTTCTTTCTGCTTTGCTTGTTGTTCCCTGCTCTGGGTTGAAGTTGAATTGCATGCTAATTGAACTACTGGGTTTGGGGCTTTGGTCGTCACCTTGCTTGTTCCGTTTCGTTCTGTTCCCTTCCTCTCCCCATTCGTGTTTTTTTATTCACGTCTTTTCGGTGTACGTACGCGGGTGAAGTAGTGTATCTGCATCAGTATACACAGAAGAGTAGTGCATGCAGCAGTATACAAGTAATGATAGCACATGCAGCGAGAATATACGCGCGTTTGTTGGGCTGTATGTGTGTACACCTCAGAACCCGCTAGAGGTGGAGGAGTTTCTGCTGGAAAGCTTCCCTAGCCACAAGAACTTGCGGCTGTTTGCGGAGAACTTCGTCATGACGAATGACAAATACAATAAGAGGCCCCAGGACGAGAAAGGGGGCCCCCAGGGTGTGTTGGTCTGTCTTTTCCCCCTCTAAACCTCCTGCATATTTTTATTTAATTCAAAAAACATAAGCTAAACAGCGGACAGAACTTCACTGACTCATTACATAGCATTTGTTTTTTCGCATAGAGTAAAGGACAAGTGAAAACAATGGAAGGATGAAACAAATATGCTTGTATGCATCTCTGCATGCATGCACGCATGCATGTATTCATATGATGTTTGTTTTCCTTTTGTGGTGCAGCAGCAACAAACTGGGAGGCGATCCAGGGGAAAGGAAGATCCCGCAAAAAGAAACCGCAAGGGCGCCCTATAGACCCAGCTTTGCTTGGTAGGCTGAAGTTGTTTTTATATATGTTTTTTGTTTGGTTTTGTCTCTCTCTCTCCACTTGTGTGTGTAACAAGTTTCTCTCTGTATCTGTATCTCCTCCTGCAGCTCTTTTTCTCCGCCACTTTTAAAGTTCTCTGCCTGTTTGTTTTTGCGTCGCTTTTTCGCGCCTGTCTTTTTGTTGGCTGTTTCGCTTGGTTTTCTGCTTCCTCTTTTGGTTGTTGTGTAATTCTCTTCATCTGAATCATCGTCGTTACCCTGTTTTCTTGCTGGTGTGATGCTTTGGCTGTTGCTTTGTCCTTCTGCCTGACCTCCTCCTGCGTTGCGGTGTATATAGCATCAGTATTCGTTTGCGTCTACTTCTTTGACTCGCGGTGTTGTATATTGTATATAGACTAGCTTGCCTCTGCTTAGCCAGGTTGCAATGTTATATATATATATATATATATATATATATATATTTGTGTATTCGTGTGGTGGCGTTTCTCCTGCTCGCTATTGTATTTATATCCACTGAACAATTACTGTTTAGACTGAACGAGTGCCTGCTGCCACCACTTTCTCATTTAATCGGGGACCCGCTGAAAGTTATTGCGCGTGTGTGTTGCTTCTGGTTCTACCTGGTGTATGTGGGTCTTCACATTGCTGCTTCTATATGGGCTCCGCCCTGGCTAGTGCTGGGGTGTATAGGATACACTGTTGTTGTTTGTTTGTTGCTGCAGGGTTTTCAGTAAAGAACAGCCGCTGCAGCTCTGGGAGTCTTGACGGTGTAGACTGAGGGGTGCATGAGAACGACGAGCAGATAGAACACCAACAGACGAAAAGATACAGAACAACGAACTGCAGCACCCGTTCAGCAACAAAGGCTGAGACGCGTGTGCTTAGCTGGCGACGGCCGCTGCTGTTGCTGCAACAGCCGTGCAACACTTAAGCACACGTGGGCATGCATGCATA
>NW_013571486.1:559-1562 GCF_000499745.2 Eimeria mitis | reverse complement strand
CAGTAAAGAACAGCCGCTGCAGCTCTGGGAGTCTTGACGGTGTAGACTGAGGGGTGCATGAGAACGACAAGCAGATAGAACACCAACAGACGAAAAGATACAGAACAACGAACTGCAGCACCCGTTCAGCAACAAAAGCTGAGACGCGTGCGCTTAGCTGGCGACGGCCGCTGCTGTTGCTGCAACAGCCGTGCAGCACTTAAGCACACGCGGGCATGCATGCATGCATGCTTGCATGCATCTCTGGATGTATGAAGCCGGACAGCTAGCTAGTTAGCTAGCTTCATTCTTCTCGGCTGCTTGACAGACAGGAAGGTGAATGCACAGAATTAGTCGTTGCGGCTTCCACCTGCTGCTGAATTGTTGCTCAGCAGGCGGTCCGCTGGGGTGTACGTGCAGTAAGCCCATAGCGGACTTCTCCTGCCTCGGGGGTTGCCAATGAGAAAAATAAGCTAACACATGGCTGCTGCTTCTACCGCTGCTTGGGCGCCACCATGCGGGCTTGAACTGCCCTATGCAGCGTGTAACTACGGTAGAAGAACCCGCACATATGAATGATACAATACAATTCATTTAATTATTTCAGTTAAGATACAGTGCATACGAACGATGCAATACAATCTAGTTGGTTATTTCAGCCAAGATAGATGAAGTTAACTCCACTCCACACGCACTGCCTCGCAGGCACCGAAGCAAATACACACAGCAGCGCATGAACAGCCTGCTGCAGTGAATACCAAAGTAGAACACGGCTTAGCCAGAACGAACTCTTTCTTCTCCTCAAATTGCAATTCAAACTCTGCGTGCATGCATAGGCGTATCCATGAATGTCAAAATGCATCCTCTACAAGCGTGCAGAAGAGGGTGGTATAACTCTATTTTCGTATTCATATTGTACGCGCACGCATGCATGTCATGGCGCGTTGTTGTATGAAAAGCTTGTATTTGAGCGAAAGACTATCTATCATTCATGCATTCCTGGAGATGTATATCCTGAACAGTA
>NW_013571486.1:0-544 GCF_000499745.2 Eimeria mitis | reverse complement strand
ATATATATATATATATATATATATATATATATATATATATATATATATATATATATATATATATAGTTATCTATACAGTAAGAAGGGGGGAACATGCGCGCGCGTGCATCTTCGGCCTCAGCTGAGGAGCGTCGTCAGCTCCACTAGGTTCAAGATATTTCATATAAGAGTGAACAGGAAGCAGATTCAGCCTCCTCTTCTGTTTCTGATTGCCTTCGGCACAGCAGCACAAGGCTGCGATCGAACTCCCTTTTGATGCGTAGCTAGTAATGTAGACAGCTGTTGAGCACTGCGTTGGCCCTCTGCACAGAAATATACGTTTAATACAATTGATGCAAGCTTTATACAGACATTGCAAGCTACACGCCGACGCTGGGCTCAGGACGCGTGCACACAGATAAAGAATTCAGATTACTGTTTTGAGTTTCTACCGTTATATGAAATAATTTGGCTTCCTTGTAGCGTCGTATGGAGTTGAAGCCAAAGGCGGAGAGGTGTGCGCCGTGTTACAACAGTGAGCGACGCTAGCGGGCTAGATGAGTTA
>NW_013571485.1:5640-7108 GCF_000499745.2 Eimeria mitis | reverse complement strand
TCATCATCAGCAGCAGCAGAAGAAGAGCCCCCCCCCTGTGTATATATAAAAGAAACAAAACAAACACAAACAAATGCATCTTCTGCTGTTGAGGTTTTATTTGCTTTTAAACAAAAAACAAATATCACCTGTCTTCGTGCTGCACACACACACACACAAACATCGTCAGCTTTTATTCTAGATCTGCTGTACCCTCAACACCTGGGGGCCCCCGGTGGGGGGGCCCCCCAACAAAATACAACAAACACCAGCAGCAGCAGCAGCAGCAGCAGCAGCAGTGGTGGTGGTGGTGTTCGCAGTGGAGATTCTTTTCTGCTGCCTCCTCTTGCTAGCAGCAGCAGCAGCAGCAGCAGCAGCAGCAGCAGCAGCAGCAGCAGCAGTATTGGGTTATCGATTCATCATCATGGGGGGGGCCCCCTAGAACACGAAAGGAGAGGAGAAGAGGGTACAGTTGGTGGAGAGGGGGGCCCCCCCTCTATTTCTTTTTGTGATTTGTTTCGGGGGTCTATACAGCAGGAAATAAAAAAACAAATGTATTGTACATCTTGTGCAGAACATGTAGAATGCAGTGTATCAACAAAGGTAATTTTGCTGCTGCTGCTGCTGCTGCTGCTGCTGCTGCTAGTCGTGTTGCTGCTGCTGCTGCTGCTGCTGCTAGTCGTGTTGCTGCTGCTGCTGCTGCTAGTCCTGTTGCTGCTGCTGCTTCTGCTGGTGGTAGTCGTGTTGCTGCTGCTGTTGCTGCTGATGGTAGCGTTGTTGTTGTTTCTGCTGCTGCGGCTAGTGTTGCTGCTGCCGCTGCTGCTGCTATTCATGTTGCAGCAGCTGCTGCTGCTGCTGTTGATAGTCCTGCTGTTGCTGCTGCTGCTCTTGTTGTTGCCGCTACTGCTACTTGTGTTGCTGTTGCTGCTGCTGCTGCTGCTGATGACGATGCTAGTCAACCCCACAAACTCTAAACCCTAGGCCCTAAACCCTAAACCTTCTCTCCTTTTCTTTATCAGATTTCGTCTACTTTTTAATATCCTTTTTAGGGTTTAGGGTTTAGGGTTTAGGGTTTAGGGTTTGTGTGTGTACAGCTATTGTCTCTTCCTGTTTTCTTTTTGGTCCGCGCAAACACCACCAAAACAGAAGAACTAAATTTATGGCGATCGATAGATAAAACAGGAAAAGGGTTTATAAGAAGACGTATATATATTAAACTCGATTCAACTGTACATACACCCTAAACCCTAAACCCTAAACCCTAAACCCTAAACCCTACAATAACTCCTGCATCTTCTATACACCCCTCTTGTTACCCCTAAACCCTAAACCCTAAACCATGTAAAAATGTTCTTCAGCCTCCTCCTCAAGGCCTCTAGGGTTTAGTGTTTAGGAATTAGGGTTTAGGGTTTAGGGTTTAGGGTTTAGGGTTTGTGGCTCTTTCAGGAGATCGATGTAAGAGAAGAAGAGGCCCCTGGTTTTGTTCGTT
>NW_013571485.1:5403-5525 GCF_000499745.2 Eimeria mitis | reverse complement strand
GGTGGGTGTCATCTGGTGCTGCATGTTCGGTAAGCTCTAAACCCTAAACCCTAAACCCTAAACCCTAGATTATGGGGGTGTTGCTGTTGGTTGGTTAACTGCTGCTGCGATCGTGCTGCTGT
>NW_013571485.1:4949-5303 GCF_000499745.2 Eimeria mitis | reverse complement strand
GGTGGGTGTCATCTGGTGCTGCATGTTCGGTAAGCTCTAAACCCTAAACCCTAAACCCTAAACCCTAGATCATGGGGGTGTTGCGGTTGGTTGGCTAAGTGCTGCTACGATCATGCTGCTGCTGTTGCTGCTGCTGCAGAGTTCCTGCTGCATACCGCACACGAGAGATGGAGGAGAAGCAGCAGGAGAAGCGCCGACAGCAACAGCAGCAGAAGCAGCAGCAACAGCAGCAGCAGCAGCAGCAGCACCATCACCATCACCACCATGACCACGAGCAGCAGCATCACCACCACCACCACCATCACCACCACCACCAACATCAACACCAACAGCAACACCAACAGCAACACCAAG
>NW_013571485.1:4820-4903 GCF_000499745.2 Eimeria mitis | reverse complement strand
GACAACCTAGACCTCAGTCTATTCAACCCCGTAAACCCTAAACCCTAAACCCTAAAACATAAACCCTAAAACATAAGCACTTA
>NW_013571485.1:4398-4720 GCF_000499745.2 Eimeria mitis | reverse complement strand
ATATCAACCAAGGAGACAACCTAGACCTCAGTCTATTCAACCCCGTAAACCCTAAACCCTAAACCCTAAACCTTAAACCCTAAACCCTAAACCCTAGGCACTTTAGATATCAACCAAGGAGACAACCTCGACCTTAATCTATTGCACCCCGTAAACCCTAAACCCTAAAACATAAACCCTAAACCCTAGACACTTTAGATATCAACCAAGGAGACAACCTAGACCTTAGTCTACTCAGCCCCGTAAACCCTAAACCCTAAACCCTAAACCCTAATCGATGTTAGAATACCCAGTAGCACATTGTATGTATCCCTGTTGTGTT
>NW_013571485.1:3661-4298 GCF_000499745.2 Eimeria mitis | reverse complement strand
GACAACCTAGACCTCAGTCTATTCAACCCCGTAAACCCTAAACCCTAAACCCTAAAACATAAACCCTAAACCCTAGACACTTTAGATATTAACCAAGGAGACAACCTAGACCTCAGCCTATTCAACCCCGTAAACCCTAAACCCTAAACCCTAAACCCTAAACCCTAGACACCTTAGATATCAACCAAGGAGACAACCTAGACCTCAGCCTATTCAACCCCGTAAACCCTAAACCCTAAACCCTGAACCCTAAAACATAAACCCTAAAACATAAGCACTTAAGGTATTAACCAAGGAGACAACCTAGACCTCAGTCTATTCAACCCCGTAAACCCTAAACCCTAAACCCTAAACCCTAGACCCTAAACCCTAGACACCTTAGATATTAACCAAGGAGACAACCTAGACCTCAGTCTATTCAACCCCGTAAACCCTAAACCCTAAACCCTAATCGATGTTAGAATATCCAGTAGCACATTTTATGTATCCCTGTTGTGAACGTAGTATTGTTTATTGTTTAGGGTTTAGGGTTTAGGGTTTAGGGTTTAGGGTTTGTGGTGTATATGATATATGTTAGGGTTTGCGTGTGGATTCACTACAAAGCATGGAGCTGGTGGATGAGGTCGGGGATCGTCTT
>NW_013571485.1:2739-3561 GCF_000499745.2 Eimeria mitis | reverse complement strand
ATATATGTTAGGGTTTGCGTGTGGATTCACTACAAAGCATGGAGCTGGTGGATGAGGTCGGGGATCGTCTGGTGCCGATCCCCCGCGTTGCTGGCTGCGCTGTATCTGCAGCTATTTTTCTTTGTGACTTTAATCTTTCTCTAAACCCTCGAGCACCCAGAGAACCTATCACCTTTCAACCCCTCAGTAATACTCTCCTGCTGCTGCAACTGCTGCTGCTGCTGCAACTGCTGCTGCTGCTGCTCCTGCTGCTGCTCCTGCTGCTGCTCCTGCCGCTGCTCCTACTGCTGCTCCTGCTGCTGCTCCTGCTGCTGCTCCTGCTGCTGCTCCTGCTGCTGGTCCTGCTGCTGCTCCTGCTGCTGCTCCTGCTGCTGCTCCTGCTGCTGCTCCTGCTGCTAGTCCTGCTGCTGCTCCTGCTGCTGGTGCTACACTGCTGCTGCTGCTACCCTGCTGCTGCTGCTACCGTGATGCTGCTGCTACCCTGCTGCTGCTGCTATTCTGTTGCTGCTGCTTCCCTGCGGCTTCTGCTGTGCTGCGGTTGCTGCTGCTGCTGCTTGTCTGGGGAACCTGCCCCGGTGATACTGCTGCGGCTGTTGCTGCTGATGCTGCAGCCCAGCTGTTGCTGCTGTTGCTGCTGTGGCGCTGTTGTTGTCCTACTGCGGCTGTTGCTGCTGCTGCTGCTGCTGCAGATTTGTCTGTTGTTGTTGATATGTTTGCTGGTGTTCCTGTTTCCGGTTTTAGTTTTTAGTTTTTACACTTGCTGCCTTTGCTACTGCTGCTGCTGCTGTTGCTGCTGCTGCTGCTACGGTTGCTGCTGTTTTT
>NW_013571485.1:2224-2639 GCF_000499745.2 Eimeria mitis | reverse complement strand
GTTTTAGTTTTTAGTTTTTACACTTGCTGCCTTTGCTACTGCTGCTGCTGCTGTTGCTGCTGCTGCTGCTGCTACGGTTGCTGCTGTATTCGCTGCTGCTGCTGCTGCTGCATGTGTTGTATGAATGGGAATGCATGCGTGCAGCCCCAAGTGAATTGCTGCTGATGCAAACGGCCCGATCAAGGATAATGAAGCATATGGATGAGCAGGAGAATACACAAAAGATTATAAACCCAGTCGATATTGTTGCTGATGGTTTTCTTGTTGGTATTGATGCTGAATTCGTTGCTGAGATTACAGAAGCAGCAGAAATAGATCAAGATGGGCGCAAACACGTCCTACAAAGCTCTTCACTTGCTCTTGCTAGGTTTGTCTCGAGGGTTTGGGGTTTAGGGTTTAGGGTTTTGGGGGTTTA
>NW_013571485.1:1952-2124 GCF_000499745.2 Eimeria mitis | reverse complement strand
TTGGGGTTTGTTGGTTCAGGCTGAGTCTGGTGCGGGGCCAGGGGCCGCTAGAGGGGGTTCCCTTCGTTGATCACTACGTAGAGTTCAGAAAACCCCCAAAAGATTGCTTGACGCGGTAAACCCTAAACCCTAATTCTAAACCCTAAACCCTAATTCTAAACCCTAAACCCTT
>NW_013571485.1:1599-1852 GCF_000499745.2 Eimeria mitis | reverse complement strand
GTCCTACAAAGCTCTTCACTTGCTCTTGCTAGGTTTGTCTCGAGGGTTTGGGGTTTAGGGTTTAGGGTTTAGGGTTTTGGGGGTTTAGGGTTTAGGGTTTAGGGTTTGCCTGTTCTCACAGCTAAGAGCGAAAGGATGCAGGGGAAGGATGGGGGGGGGGGGGACATCGAAACCCTAAACCCTAAAGACTTCCGGGTTTATATTTTAGGGTTTACAGTTTAGGGTTAAGGGTTTAGGGTTTAGGGTTTAGGGT
>NW_013571485.1:503-770 GCF_000499745.2 Eimeria mitis | reverse complement strand
ATCAACGCGAAAGTTTCTTTTGCACAAACTGCGTTATCTTTTGGATTCTAAGTGCATGTAAGTTAAATATGTTTCTTTTTCTTTTTTATTATTATTATTATTTATTATATGAAGAGTTTGTTTTCCTTTTATTTCCTTTTTTCATTGCACCGGTTGAGGTGTATTTCATTCTATTATTTCATTCAGCTGCGATTGCTGGTTGTTTTTAAGGGTTTCTATGCGTTTACTTGAATGTTTAGGATTCTATATAAAGAAGAGAACAAGTTC
>NW_013571485.1:0-277 GCF_000499745.2 Eimeria mitis | reverse complement strand
TAACTCCATATAAAGTATAATATAGAATAAATCATTATATCTTCTGGATTCTATATAAATGCATTTGTTTTATTGTTTATATAGAGTCGGTTTTGTTTTTATTGTTTATTAGGGTATATATATTTCTTATTGTAATGAATTTACTTACACTTTTCTCTTGAGCTGCTTGCAGTGAAATATATATACAAATATATACATATTTAGCGATGAATGCGTGCAGACGGGGAGCATAGTTTATACCGACTGCTGTTGTTTTTTTTTTGTTCTTTTTTGTTTT
>NW_013571484.1:7287-7380 GCF_000499745.2 Eimeria mitis | reverse complement strand
CGCCCCCAAAAACCTGCGTACGTATGCGCTACACGCCCCAGCGTCAGAATAGCAGCGCATGTTCGGCTAGGCTTGATATGTCTACTTGCGGGG
>NW_013571484.1:6414-6994 GCF_000499745.2 Eimeria mitis | reverse complement strand
CACGCCAAAACGGTAACCCGAGTGCAAAGCGGTCGGAGGTTCCCCGCAATTCGTGGGTTTGTTCCGGAGCTCTTGGCAATAAGGTGCACCTGTCGTCAGAAACGAGTACGGGAGTAAGAAACGCCAGCTCAGGAACTATGAACCTTGAGTGTCGCTACTTAGGCAGGCTACTAGGAATATTACGAGCGCGACAGTTTCTAGGTTTATCGCCATGGCCGAAGTCAAAGCACTGCTGTACGAGATTGTCAATCGCATAAATGACGCAACCCGTATGCTGCTTTTATGCATGCCTCAGTGCCTGCGCCCGACCGTCCCTTGGATTTCC
This sequence comes from Eimeria mitis, assembly GCF_000499745.2. Classification (NCBI taxonomy): domain Eukaryota; phylum Apicomplexa; class Conoidasida; order Eucoccidiorida; family Eimeriidae; genus Eimeria; species Eimeria mitis. The sequence goes on along the minus strand of NW_013571484.1, from coordinate 6,669 downwards.
TCACCCATACCCTTCGCCACTTTGCCTCACCCGGTGGCCCTCCGATATGCACGCCAAGCCTGAGCAGTGCACACCCGCAGGCTTCGAAAGAAATTCGGAAAGTGGGATGGGTCTACCACTAAGCAGATCCAGGCCTACCGTCTGTGTGCATTACTCATTTCAAGCGCGACACATGCCTGGTGATACATCCAGTCTAACTCCGTATCCAACGAACGACCTGTATCAGCCCTGGAAAACGGCATTTTAAAAAGCATC
>NW_013571484.1:5934-6314 GCF_000499745.2 Eimeria mitis | reverse complement strand
GAAAGTGGGATGGGTCTACCACTAAGCAGATCCAGGCCTACCGTCTGTGTGCATTACTCATTTCAAGCGCAACACATGCCTGGTGCTACATCCAGTCTAACTCCGTATCCAACGAACGACCTGAATCAGCCCTGGAAAACGACATTTTAAAAAGCACTGACAACTGCACCCGACACCGTAAGGGCGGACGTTAACTACGAGTAAGCACACTTCTGGTTGAAGATCGTTGCACACCCTAAAATAATTTAGTACGCACCATGAAGGCAGATTGCGTTTGCATTCCCTATCCGTCCCCGCTGCTCCCGCGAAGCTCTTTGCGCCTTGGATTCGTTCTCCATTAACATGGGAAGTGCTCATGACTGTAAACGCGCTTTGGATAC
>NW_013571484.1:5296-5834 GCF_000499745.2 Eimeria mitis | reverse complement strand
TATCCGTCCCCGCTGCTCCCGCGAAGCTCTTTGCGCCTTGGATTCGTTCTCCATTAACATGGGAAGTGCTAATGACTGTAAACGCGCTTTGGATATATTAAACTGGCACAGATGCGCATTTTTATTTGTTGAGGGTTTGTAGGCAGTCGAATCAGTGACTGCGCTTCGAAGCATACTCCGCCACTCTCACCATGTTCATTACATCCAACCACTCTACAAAAGCAAGCTCCATTTCATTGTTTACCGCCGAACATAACCTCTTTTCAATGCCAAAGCACAACTAACAACGCCAAGCAAATGAACACACTGTGCCTATTGCATTATCCTTGCCCAGGCTGGCCACACAGAAGGTCTCCCAGATGGCCCCGCAAAGCTCCATATGTCTGCGCAACACTGAGCACCGTCAGTACAGCAACGCACGTTCGGCTTGCGGTGAAGTGCTCGCTTGTGTAGCCTGTCCAAGCATTGAATACCAGCCCCTTATCCATTAGAAGTTCCAGGATTACCGTTAGCTATCAGACACACTCTTGGGTCCAGT
>NW_013571484.1:4853-5196 GCF_000499745.2 Eimeria mitis | reverse complement strand
CTTGTGTAGCCTGTCCAAGCATTGAATACCAGCCCCTTATCCATTAGAAGTTCCAGGATTACCGTTAGCTCTCAGCAACACTCTTGGGTCCAGTGGGATCCTGCCCCTAATTTCACTGGGCGTTGAGTGCACACAGCAGAACCTTTCCCTTCACTCATTACGAAGGCGAGCCACTCACCACTGGTGCCATTTCCCACGTTTCTAACAGATACCTCTCGCTAGGGCTGTCAAGCAGCAAGCTCGAATGCCTCAGACGAAAAAGCCGGCTTCGGGGTTCGTCTACGCGAGGGAAACGCAACCATGGCGCAAGGCGGTCGGCAGTTCCTACGCAATACGTGAAAGC
>NW_013571484.1:4381-4753 GCF_000499745.2 Eimeria mitis | reverse complement strand
GGGATCCTGCCCCTAATTTAACTGGGCGTTGAGTGCACACAGCAGAACCTTTCCCTTCACTCATTACGAAGGCGAGCCGCTCACCACTGGTGCCATTTCCCACGTTTCTAACAGATGCCTCTCGCTAGGGCTGTCAAGCAGCAAGCTCGAATGCCTCAGACGAAAAAGCCGGCTTCGGGGTTCGTCTACGCGAGGGAAACGCAAACATGGCGCAAGGCGGTCGGCAGTTCCTACGCAATACGTGAAAGTGTTGCGACCGCCCTACCAATAAGATGCAGCTTTCACCAGTAAGGAGTTGACTGAGAAGAAGCGCATGCTAACGATCTATGAGCATTAACGCCCTAACCCAACCAGGCTACTCGCGAGATCAGA
>NW_013571484.1:3835-4281 GCF_000499745.2 Eimeria mitis | reverse complement strand
AGACGAAAAAGCCGGCTTCGGGGTTCGTCTACGCGAGGGAAACGCAAACATGGCGCAAGGCGGCCGGCAGTTCCTACGCAATACGTGAACGTGTTGCGACCGCCCTACCAATAAGATGCAGCTTTCACCAGTAAGGAGTTGACTGAGAATAAGCGCATGCTAACGATCTATAAGCATGAACGCCCTAACCCAACCAGGCTACTCGCGAGATCAGGAAAGCCATGTTTGCTCAGCAGAAAGTGACGATCAGGTTCTATTAGTGCATAGCGCTTTTATCAAGCGGGATATAAAATGCATAGCTCTTGGCTAAAACAAAGCAACCACCCAAACCTACAAGGCGCCAGGCGCCGGGGTTCTTGCAAGACGCGTTGGCTGTTCTAAGCGCAGTACATTCCCTATATCAGTTTGTCTGATATAGGGAATGTACTGCGCTTAGAACAGCCAAC
>NW_013571484.1:2716-3735 GCF_000499745.2 Eimeria mitis | reverse complement strand
ACAAAGCAACCACCCAAACCTACAAGGCGCCAGGCGCCGGGGTTCTTGCAAGACGCGTTGGCTGTTCTAATCCCCCGGAAATGCCATCATCACTGTATGGCAAGTCTATCCGGTAGCTGGTTACGTCACTTTCAAATATAAATCCGACGAACGTGGGATCGACAAGGTAAACGCTGCCCGGCGTCAAAATTCGTAGTGGACCACATTATATCACCTCACGCTTCTCACCCGAAAATTTTTACCGAACCTGATGAGTGCTCTGCTCATCCTGTGCAGTGACTTTATGAACAGCTTGGAGCAAAAGTTCAGATTCATAAGACTCAAGTAGGATTTAGAATGAAACAAAAGCCACACAGCACGTCAAGTAGACCAACTTGCCAAACAAGGGTATTCTCTCTGATATGCTTGCGCCCTAGAGAACTGGCAGATACCACCACAGAGAAGCAAACAAAAATTACCAAGCAGCGCTCTTACCGCGATAGGACAAGTACATATGCACGCGTTTGCTGCACGTTTGCTTCAGATTACGTATCTAAGCTGTGCACACATCTTGTATTCCGCATATTTTAGCTCAACTCAACACACTGCGGTGGAAGTGTTCGGCTCAAATGAACGTTTGTGTAAGCCTCCATAGCCCAAGATGTAATAAACAGGCGCTTACAAGCTACGCCAGGCGCATGCGGTGGAGATAAAACGCGTATGACTAAGGTTTAACAGTGTGTTCACGAGCGCCGGCTCATCAGAATTAAAGAAAACGTTTTGAGCAACATTTCGTGCTTTCCAAATCACTCCAAAGCGCGCCGCACCTTCAATTGTTCTCCATGGCACTCGCTCAAATAGAAATTAATAAAAAGCGACAGGCGCCACTTCGGTACGCACTCCCTACACGTTACGCGGAAATTCGTTGGAGCCTCATCGCAAGCTCTGCAAGTTGCATTGTCGATTTATCCGCCCTAAAACTAACCCCCACGCTATTTCTATTATGCGCAAGGAAACATGCCCATGCGCTGAGCATACTT
>NW_013571484.1:2019-2616 GCF_000499745.2 Eimeria mitis | reverse complement strand
AAAGCCATGTTTGCTCAGCAGAACGTGACGATCAGGTTCTATTCGTGCATAGCTCTTGGCTAAAACAAAGCAACCACCCAAACCTAGAAGGCGCCGGGTTTCTTGCAAGACGCGTCGGCTGTTCTAAGCGCTGTACATTCCCTATATCAGTTTGTCTCAGAATCCCCGGAAATGCCATCATCACTGTATGGCAAGCCTATCCGGTAGCTGGTTACGTCACTTTCAAATATAAATCCGACGAACGTGGGATCGACAAGGTAAACGTTGCACGGCGTCAAAATTCGTAGTGGAAAACATTATATCACCTCACGCTTCTCACCCGAAAATTTTTACCGAACCTGATGAGTGCTCTGCTCATCCTGTGCAGTGACTTTATGAACAGCTTGGAGCAAAAGTTCAGATTCATAAGACTCAAGTAGGATTTAGAATGAAACAAAAGCCACACAGCACGTCAAGTAGACCAACTTGCCAAACAAGGGTATTCTCTCTGATATGCTTGCGCCCTAGAGAACTGGCAGATACCACCACAGAGAAGCAAACAAAAATTACCAAGCAGTGCTCTCACCGCGATAGGACAAGTACACATGCACGCGTTTC
>NW_013571484.1:1635-1938 GCF_000499745.2 Eimeria mitis | reverse complement strand
CTGCGGTGGAAGTGTTCGGCTCAAATGAACGTTTGTGTAAGCCTCCATAGCCCAAGATGTAATAAACAGGAGCTTACAAGCTACGCCACGCGCATGCGGCGGACATAAAACGCGTATGACTAAGGTTTAACAGTGTGTTCACGAGCGCCGGCTCATCAGAATTAAAGAAAACGTTTTGAGCAACATTTCGTGCTTTCCGAATCACTCCAAAGCGCGCCGCACCTTCATTTGTTCTCCATTACACTCGCTTAAATAGAAATTAATAAAAAGCGACAGGCGCCACTTCGGTACGCACTCCCTACG
>NW_013571484.1:1091-1535 GCF_000499745.2 Eimeria mitis | reverse complement strand
AAGGGAGAAACAGCCACTCGCCCTGTTCCCACTGCAGAGCCCGTCAGACGGTACACATCTTCAAATCGCACGCCGTCGCTGGAAGAACATCTCCCGAATAAGATTGATTAATATACGTCTAATCTAGTTTGAAGAAAATGTCCTTGCCACTACTCCATCGCGTGCTTATTGCTTCGGATACACAAAAAAGGCGTAACCCTACATTGCTAACACATGCAGGTCCGCTAAACCCCCAAATACTGAGCGCCTGCCGTTCGGCGGACTCGCCTGAGTTCAACCAAAGGGCGAGAACGAAACGCATAGCGCTGCACGCTCTGCTTGCTTCCCGCTACGCAATACCTTCACAGTCACCAATTCGTAGTGGTCGCGTCGTCACCCTCGGCCCGCCCTCGGCCATTCCGGTTCGCCTCACAACAACGTCCATCATACGTAAACAGGCTGGCT
>NW_013571484.1:250-991 GCF_000499745.2 Eimeria mitis | reverse complement strand
GGAAGAACATCTCCGGAATAAGATTGATTAATATACGTCTAATCTAGTTTGGAGAAAATGTCCTTGCCACTACTTCATCGCGTGCTTATTGCTTCGGATACACAAAAAAGGCATAACCCTACATTGCTAACACATGCAGGTCCGCTAAACCCCCAAATACTGAGCGCCTGCCGTTCGGCGGACTCGCCTGAGTTCAACCAAAGGGCGAGAACGAAACGCATAGCGCTGCACGCTCTGCTTGCTTCCCGCTACGCAATACCTTCACAGTCACCAATTCGTAGTGGTCGCGTCGTCACCCCCGGCCCGCCCTCAGCCATTCCGGTTCGCCTCACAACAACGGCCATCATAGGTAACCAGGCTGGCAATTGCTCCCGCACAAGGTTAAACACAAATAACGCCATATATTTTTCTGCTTCTCTTTCCGTTTTGGCTGCAAGTATGCTACTTCACCAACTCAATGCGGTCCTGTGTAGTGTCCGGCATTCTCCCAGAAACGCATGCAAAAACGGCAATTCGCCCTGCCCTAGTATATACCAAGGAACAGCTTGTATCTTCAATGAACCAAGTTCGCGCTTCCTCTCAAGCTGTAGCTTCATGATTCTGCGCGCATGTACCTATACAGCGACGCCTGTCATACGAAGGCCTAAAGCGCTAACGAATTCATACCGCACTAAGGGCATGCATCTGCTTTTACGAGCATACTCCCTGGGGAACGCAGCACGCTGTGAAAACCCAGAAGGA
>NW_013571484.1:0-150 GCF_000499745.2 Eimeria mitis | reverse complement strand
AAGGGAGAAACAGCCACTCGCCCTGTTCCCACTGCAGAGCCCGTCAGACGGTACACATCTTCAAATCGCAAGCCGTCGCCGGAAGAACATCTCCGGAATAAGATTGATTAATATACGTCTAATCTAGTTTGGAGAAAATGTCCTTGCCAC
>NW_013571483.1:3971-6664 GCF_000499745.2 Eimeria mitis | reverse complement strand
CTAATTTAGTACAAAGTATCAGCGCTTGCTTGTAGTGCTAGTGCACTACAACTTCCCCCTTCGGACAAAAATTTTAAAATCCCTCTATTATCTCTAAGCTGCTTAGCTCCCGTACTCCAGCCCCGCCCGGAACTAAGCCGTCCTCCCCCAGCTTATAACCTATGCTATCTTATCTGCCTTCCTACTACTCTCCCCTTTCTCCTGTGACAAACCTAGGCTGCACATGATCAAGTGGTGCAATTATGCACCACTCGTCCCCTCCCTTATTAAACCCGACTTACTACCAATTGCACCGACCGGAGGAGTATACTCGCACAACCAACTAAGCCATGCGATTTTCCCGAGCGGACCTTACTTTATTGTAATAACGTCGCCAAGCCCTAAGTAGGGCGGAGCAATTTGTGAGGTTTGACGCCGGTTCCCAAGTAGCCCGATCTTCAGGAGCCCCTCTCCACTTGACCAGATACTCTACGTCCTTGCCCGACCCACGTTGATTGAGTATGTAATCAACTTCATATATGTCAGTGGAGTTACCCTCTTTGTCCGTTAACGGAAGTCACCCTACTGCTGCTTCCTTAGATTGCATTAGCGGATCTCGTGGCCGATCAGGGACGAGCTTCGAAACATGAAAAACATTATGACACAAATACGTAGGAGGCAATTCGATACGATACGCAACCTGCCCAATACGCTCCAGAATTTTGAAAGGCCCTCTGAACCTTGGTTCCAGCTTAGAACATTGATTCAACCCTGGTAGATTACGACTATTAATCCAAATTCGATCGCCCGGCTTATAGTGGACATCCCGTCTTCTGGCATCCGCATAATGCTTCTGTTGCCACTTAGCTCTCATAATATGACCTTGCGCCCTGTCACATAACTGCTGAAATACCTTCGTCATTGGAGGGGTAACCGTAGGCGCGAGGTCCCCAACAATATCTATTTCCGCAGCAGTCACTGGGTTTTGCCCTATCATAACTTCAAAAGGGCTGAGCTCCGTCGACGAATGTGAGGTTGTATTGTAAGCAAGTTCCAAGGCCGGTAACAATCGTTCCCACTCGCTCTCATCAGTCTGAACATAAGTTCTAAGCATCTGTTCTAATGTGCGGTTGAGCCTCTCAGTTTGCCCGTCGGTTTGCGGATGATAAGAGGACGACATCGCCCGTTTTATATGAAATCGCTGACATAAAAGTTGCCACATCTGAGACTGAAACCGCGGATCTCGATCCGAAATCAAGACATCGGGAAACCCATGATACCGAACTAAGCGATCCGCCAAAATGTCGATAACCTCCGCCGTAGTTGCCGACTTTTTTGTTGGAATAAAATGAGCCATCTTACTAAGTGAATCGACAATTACTAAGATAGCGTCGTGTCCCCTCGGAGTAAGAGGTAAATCTGTAATAAAATCCAAGCTAACATGGCTCCATCGTCGAGAAGGAATGAGCAACGGTTGTAGAAGCCCCGCCGGCTTCTGAGAAATTGTTTTCGACGCTCTGCACTGCACACACGACTCGACATACGCCACTGTGTATGCTTTCATACCAGGCCAGTAGTAAAACTTACTGAGTGAAAGGAAGGTTTTCCGCACGCCCCGATGCCCTGCAGTGACATGATCGTGATGACAATATAGTATATACGAAAGAAACTCTGGTAAAGTCGGGGGACAAATTCGCCATAAGCCATGAATACGGACATACAAATAAGGATGTCTAAATTTAAATGTATACCGGCGACCCTGCATCTGATGCACAAACTCTTCTTCCCCTTTACGCGTTGCTTCTGCCACAATATCCCTGAACTGCGAACAACGGTCGTAGGCTTCTCGCCAACGTTGCGCTGACAAATGCTCAGGTGCCGAGAGTGTTTCTGCCCTCAGCTCGGCACTCGGGAATGAGGTCGTCTGAGTCTCTGAGAACTGAACTGCCGGATTGGAAGTGTCACTTATTGGATCGTTCGAACTGGATGCATCCTGTACCGAATCATCAATACTCTCTGCCGGAACCCGCGAAGAAATATGAGACTCCGTTCCATCTCTTCTCTGACTGCTTGAGGCCGACCTCCGCCCCACCATCGCCCGAAAATCTGTAGGCGGTACCGACCCAGTTGCTAACCGCGTAGAATATCTGGGATGCACGCCCTCTCCCTCCTGCTGTTGGATAAGGGAAGCTAAGAGCTGAGCAGGTTTTAGTGCTTCGCTATTTACATACTGGGGATGTCTAGACATCGCATCCGCGACCTTATTTCTTGCGCCTTGTAAATAGGTGATCTTAAGTTTGGGGAACTCCGCCAGGAAATCCAACCATCGCGCTGTTCGACCCCGCAACGGTTTCTGCGAATTAATACGTTGAAGAAAGGTAAGCGCCTGATGATCAGTATAAGCGGTAACCTCTGCGAGTCTTAGTAGGTGCTGCCACTTGTCCAGTGCCGTTATAAGGGCCAATAATTCTTGATCGTATATCGAATATCGCTGCTGGGCGGGAGTCATAACCTGACTCAGGAAACCGACAGGCCTTTCCTCTTGTTCAAGTACTGCACCAATAGCATAACCCGACGCGTCTGTATAGAGTGTAAACGGCTTATTAGAGTCTGGCACTTGTAATATCGTAAATTCTGCTAAACGCTGTTTCAATTGTCGTACCGCGTTTCTGTGATGTTCAGTCCAAACAAAGGGCGCATTTTTACGCGTGAGG
>NW_013571483.1:1409-3871 GCF_000499745.2 Eimeria mitis | reverse complement strand
GAGTCTGGCACTTGTAATATCGTAAATTCTGCTAAACGCTGTTTCAATTGTCGTACCGCGTTTCTGTGATCTTCAGTCCAAACAAAGGGCGCATTTTTACGCGTGAGATCTACCAGGGGCCGCGCGAGATCTGCATATCTCGGCCCCATGAACATTCTACAGTAGTTAACCGTGCCTAGAAATTGTCGCACCTGAGTCTCGTTAGTAAGGTCTTCCGGCCATAGGTTGATCGCTTCCACTTTGTCGGCTGCCGGTTTAATTCCATCCGCACCTATCGTATAACCAAGATAGGTTAACTCCCGTTTAGCGAATTTACATTTAATTAACTTGGGGTAAAATTGATTCTTAAGGAATATTTCGAAGACTTGCTGTAACACCTGAAGGTGCGCTTCTAAAGTTTTACTATAAATTAGGACATCATCAATATAAGCAATCACCCCATGCCCTAACAAGGGTTGCAAATACGCATTTATATTAGCTTGAAATGTAGCAGGTGCCCCCTTTAAACCAAATGGCATAACCTTATATTCGAACAACCCTTGTATAGATCTAAAGGCAGTCTTCCATCTATCTTCCTTAGCCATTCTTATCTGATGAAACCCCGCTTCTAGATCCAACGTTGAGAAGTATGAAGCCCCTCCTAGCATCTCTATTACGGTTTGGACGCACGGCATAGGAAACTCAGTTGCAATAGTTAATGCATTCAGCGCCTGATAATTTACTACCATACGCATTTTCCGCTCCCCAGACCCGTCATCTCTTTTGCCCACCATAATCGTCGGTGCACAGATAGGAGAGTAGGTCGGGCCTATCCAACCCTTTGCACAAAGTCGTTCTATTTCCTTCGCGTGATGTATCAGGTGATCTGGGGGCATTTTGTAAACAGGCGCTCTTGTGGGTAACTTTCCTGGATTAAGTAGAATTCTGTGATCGAAGGGTCTCTTGGGAGGTAACCCATCAGGTAAACTGTCAGGAAATAAAGTCCGATACCTTCTTAACAGTTGAACCACTTGCGGGGGTATAGTTCGGGCCTCTTCACCTTCAATCCACTTGTCAAATTCTGTAAATTCCAGAATAGCCTTAGGCCATGGTGAGTCTTCCTTGTCCTCAAAGTCTTCTTGTTTCCCAGGTCCATTCGCACCCCGCTCCCACTCCCTGGTATTCCTTCTTTGTTGCACAATCGCTCCTATTATATGTCCTTGTCTCATCGTTGTTCTTCGTCTGTCTAGATCGACCTCTGTTTCTGGCAATTCGACAATGCAATTTAATCCTTGTATCACGCCTTTCAGTTCCTTAGCGTTTTCCCTAGCCTGGTCTATGAGCTCCTTTATTTTGATCCTTCCCGTCTTCCTATGCTTCGCTTTGTAACGCTTGCTCGGTGCACGTACAAATACGGCAGCCTCCTCAGTAGTCATCCTCGCTACTTGCTTCGCTAACTCCTCATATGCCAGATCCGCATCTGTTTTGTCTATATCACCCCTTCCCATAATTTCCATGGGCCTTTCTCCCTCTCTTCGCAACACGGGTAAATCGCACACCTTACCCTTTACATACGTTCTCAGCTTATCCGATCCGAAAAACCACGCTACCTTGTACCTATCTAGCCAATCAATTCCGAGGATCACCGCGTATGGCACCTGGCCTACAAGGAAATTTCCCGTGAAACATTCACCTCCACAAATTATGGCGAGTCGCGGCACTTCCCTATGTATCTTAATAATTTCTCCGTTTGCTACCGTGAATGAATACTCCTCTGACAGGGCTCTCGTTCTTAACCCCAACTTCTCTACCACCGATGGTTGAATAAAACTCCTTGATGCCCCCGTATCCAATAACCCTTCGCATCGATACCCTGTTATCTCCAACTGCAGCACAGCCGTTCTTCCACCACTACAAACTCTGCACAACGTACCATGCGGGTTCGCTCGCCCATCCTGCTCCCATAACCAAGGCGGTAAAATCATCTCTTCTCCGATTATCGCTCCTGCTTCCTCGCTCTGCTCCCACCGTTCACTCTCATCCGTTCCGATCCCGTTCCCGTTAAATGGTTCTCCGTTTCCGTTCGTCAACATCACATGCCTACCTCTGTGCGTTATCGTTTCGTTCCCGTTTACTTCGCTCGTCACTACCGCTCGACCGCTTCGTTGGATAGGGCTGGAGATCTTTATGGCGTTTGGGCTTGTAACAACCTGTATCCCCTTGCCACTGAGTTCTGGCCTAGGACACTTGTCTCCTTCAGTACCTAGGCCTTCTCGTTTGACCGATTGACTCCCTCTCTCGTCTCCATACTCGCTCCCGTATTTACTCTCTGGCTTCCTACTGTTATTCGTCTCGCAGTCGCACAGTCTCTTGCATAATGATCCTTGCCTCCACATTTAGAACAAGTCTCTCCTCTTCTTATTACTCCGTTACGCAGTGGGCAGTCCCTTCCCATATGACCCCTTCCTGTGCACTCGTAACAG
>NW_013571483.1:0-1309 GCF_000499745.2 Eimeria mitis | reverse complement strand
CTTATTACTCCGTTACGCAGTGGGCAGTCCCTTCCCATATGACCCCTTCCTGTGCACTCGTAACAGCGTATCACGTCCCGTTCCCCGTCAGTCGCTACTCTGACGGATGGTGTAACCCTTCGCGTTATACCATTCGAGCCTTCCGCTTTACTGGCATTCTTCTCTCCCTCCGCCTTGGAAGTACCTTCTGCGGGACACATTAGCCCTTCCATACTTTGCATTTCCCGCACTGCACGTTTTCTCTTAGTTCGCCACGCATTCATCGGAACAACGTACTCTCTTAGCGCCTTTGCTGCTTCGTGCCACGTCGGAATTCCCTCTTCCCTCGTTTCGTCAACCTATCTCCTATGTCCTCAGGCAATCCCGCTAAGAAAAATATAGCCAATTCTTCCTCGGGCATCTCTTCTCCTGTAATCACTATGTCCGTAAACGCATTTGTATACTCATTATAGTCCCCTTTCCACACATTTTCCTTCATTTTAAATATCATACTTTCCCGTGGTAAAACGCGGAACCTCTAACAAAGCCTTTCACGTACTAGGGACCAATTTGTCATATCTATACCAGATCGATATATATAATCCCATTGCTTAACAGCCCGTCCAATTAGGTACTTCCTCACCAATAATCCCCATTGGTCCTCCGAAATTTTCATTTCTCGAAACTCTTGCTCCATCAAACTAAGAAAGGTCCTCAGGTCGGCCCCGTCTTCAGTCGCCGCCATTTTCGATCGGAAAATTTGCTCCGCTACCAATTCGCCTTGATTCCTCTGACCTTCCCCCGTTCCTTCTATGCTTTTGGCCTTCATTTCCTCGGCAATAGCTCGTCCTTCGTCCCTCATTTGTCGGAGGAATGATGCTAACTCCTTCTTCCAATCCATAGTCGACTCCACCGTGCTAAGCGTTTCACCTGTCCCCTTCACTTCCGTCCCCTTCTTCTCCGCCACGTTATTAATCTTCCCTTTTGCGGAATTCTCCTTCCTTAACTTTGATTTTCGCATTTCCGAGTTTGTTTTCTTTGAATTCTTGGTGGAGACTGCCTTCTTATCAGCCATTTTCTTCCGACTAGCCAAGCGTAGTTAGTCCCTGCCGTCGTTCGTTTCCGTCGTTTCCCGTTCGTCGAACTCGACTCTCCGGATACTTGGTATGATACGAATGGTTTTTATCGAGTTAAGTAGGTAACTATGTTTCAAATTGATAGGAAATTCTCCTTCAAAGGGTTCCCGGAACGGCCCCCAAATGTAATGACCTCTGTGTGTTCTTCTGACTGAGTGGCACTGCGAAACTGAGGAATACGCGAGGTTTTCAAC
>NW_013571482.1:23447-24070 GCF_000499745.2 Eimeria mitis | reverse complement strand
GCTGCTGCTGCTGCTGCTGCTGCTGCTGCTGCTGCTGCTGTTGCTGCTGCTGCTGCTGTTGCTGCTGCTGGTGCTGCTGCAGGCGTTGTTGCTGTTGTTGCTGCTGTTGGTGCAGCTGTTGCTGCTGAATCATCAGCTGCTCCTGGAGCTGCAGCAGCTGCTGCTGCTGCTGCCGCTGCTGCTGCCGCTGCTGCTGCTGCTGCTGCTGCCACTGCTGCAGCAAAGGAGAAGGGCGATATAAGTGAAAATCATCAGCAGTATGCAGCATGTATGCATTGCTGCTTAATACTCTACGATCCTGCTGCTGCTGCTGCTGCTGCTGCTGCTGCTGCTGCTGCTGCTGCTGCTGCTGCTGCTGCTGCTGGTGTGTCTTCGCCTCCTTCAGAATATTAGGAGCTGCTGAGACGGCAGTATTCCTTGCTGCTGCTGTTGCTGCTGCTGTTGTTGCTGTTGCTGCTGCTGCTGCTTCGGTGGTGCGTTGCTGCCGAACCTTTTGCTGCTGCTGCTGCTGCTGCTGCTGCTGCTGCTGCTGCTGCTGCAGTGCAAATTGCTGCTTGAAGTACTGCTCGGCCCCACAGCCTGCAATATAAGAAACAACAAACCAGACAAACAAACCCGCAATC
>NW_013571482.1:22335-22439 GCF_000499745.2 Eimeria mitis | reverse complement strand
GTGGACCGGTTGCTGCTGCTGTTTCTCCTGCTGCTGCTGCTGCTGCTGTTCCTCCTCCTCCTGCTGCTGCAGCAGCAGCAGCAGCAGCAGCACCAACAACACTG
>NW_013571482.1:21101-21487 GCF_000499745.2 Eimeria mitis | reverse complement strand
TGCTGCTGCTGCTGCTGCTGCTGCTGCTGCTGCTGCTGTTGCTGCTGCTGCTGCTGCTGCTGCTGCAGCAGCAAACACATATCGAAGTCCAGCAGCACTACGTCCCCCGGTTCATCAGTGGTTGCTGCTGCTGCTGCTGCTGTTGCTGCTGTTGCTGTTCCTGCTGCTGCTGCTGCTGCTGCTGCTGCTGCTGCTGCTGATTTATTTTCCTCTTTAAATACAATATTATCTAATTTTATGTCGCGATGGAGGATCTACACAAACAAAAAAAAAAACAAAAAAAAATAAAAATAAAAAACAAAACAAATAAACAAACCCTAAACCCTAAACCCCTAAAAACAAATAACAAACAAATAAACAACAAATACATATCTACACATCCTTGT
>NW_013571482.1:16945-19832 GCF_000499745.2 Eimeria mitis | reverse complement strand
AATAAATATAAATAAATAAATAAATATAAATAAATAAATAAATAAATATAAATAAATAAATAAATAAATAAATATAAATAAATAAATAAACAAATATATTTTACTTATAATAATTATATTAATTAATTTAGCTGTAACAAAAACAACAAAAGCAAAAATATAAAAAAATAAATAAAGACAAATAAAACAAAAATAAATAAAATAAAAAACAGAAACAAATAAATAAATGAACAAAAAAATAAATAAAAACAAATAAATAAAATAAACAAATAAAAAAAACAAACAAATAAAATAAGCAAACAAACAACAACAAACAAAAACAAGGAAGAACAAATAAATAAAAACGAATAAAAAAAACAAATAAATAAAATAAACAAAGAACTAGATAAATAAATAAAAAAAAATAAATAAAATAAATAAAACAAACGAACCTCTGTCTAGCTTTGTTTATATTTTTTATTGCAAGCAAACGGCCCGTGCGCTTGCAGCGAGCTTCATATACACTAGCAGTGCTGAACACACAAACCCTAAACCCTAAACCCTAAACCCTAAACCCTAAACCCTAAACCCTAGAGCATTAACCCTAAACCCTAAACCCTAAACCCTTATTCAGTGATTCACAGGAAATCATTATACACCCTAAACCCTAAACCTTTTTTGCACTTTTAAACTAAACCCTTATTGTACAAAACCCTAAACCCTAAACCCTAAACCCTAAACCCTAAACCCTAAACCCTCACTATCCGGATCCGAGTTTGCGTCCCAGCTCATAGTAGTCATTGATATTTGTAATTTTTCGTGGCTCGCCTAGGTTTTCTCTGCTGAAGGAGTTTCTGCTGCTGCTGCTGCTGCTGCTGCTGCTGCTGCTGCTGCTGCAGCTGAAGGGAGGAGGAGGAGCAGCAGCAGCAGCTGCTGCTGCTGCTGCAGCAGCAGCAGCAGCTGCTGCTGGAGCAGGGGTGCCTAGAGTCAGGCGCGATGTCTTAACCTGAGCCATCTGCTGTTTATCTTTGGCCTGCAATGCAGCAGCAACAGCAGCAGCAGCTGCAGCAGCAGCAGCTGCAGCAGCAGCAACAACAGCAGCAACGGAGGTGCAGCGGCGAGTCAGGCATGCGGCGTCCTGCTGCTGCTGCTCCTACTCCTACTACTACTACTACTGCTGCTGCTGCTGCTGCTGCTGCTGCTGCTGCTGCTGCTGCGAGCCCTTCACATATCGCCGAAGGGAATCCGGTGGTGGTGTGTTGGTGTTAGCTGTGTTTCAGTGGTTTGGCCCCCTAGAGAAGAAAAAGAAAAAAAAAAGAAAAAAAAAAGAAAAAGAGGAGGAGCAGCAGAAAACAAAAGACTTATGGGCTCCTGCTGGGTCTGTATATACATAAAGGAAAGAGAAGAATGCCGCTTAAACATCAGCAGCTGTTTTCAGGTGTATGTACACCTCGTGCTGTATTGCGTGGCTGCTTATTGAAACAGTAAGAAACATATACACACACCCAGGGAGGGGGTAGGAGAGAAACCCTTATATATGGGCCCCCTTCAGATGATTGGGGTGTATATTGAGGTTAAAACTACAAAAATAAACGTTTTTTTGTATATTTTTATGGTGAAATCGACAGACAAAGAAAGCAGAAAAGGGAAGCGCAATGGCGGCGCTGCAGTGTATGTACAGCTGGATGGTCTGGTTGTGTAGCAGCCACCAAAAGGAAACGAAATAAAAGTAAATGTTTTTTATTTTTAATTTAAATTCATAAACTTTAGATGATAAATATAAAACAGAAAACACACGCAAATACACAAACAAATACCGAGAGAGAGCAGGTGTACAGACGCCTCAAATGTCGTCAGTGCCTCCAGCAGCTACCGCGGCGGTGTAGTTGTTTTTTCTGTATTGTGAAAAAAAAAGAATAAATGTAAATATAAATAGATCTAAATAAATATAATTAACAAAATAAAACTTTATAACACAAGAAGAAGAAAAATACACCGAAAAAACACACTACATTCCCTGTGCCTTTCATGCAGCTTTGTCTCATCCATACCCAGTTCAATAACGGCCTACATAAGATACAAAAAAAATAATTAAAATTCTATTTTATATCCTTTAATTTCCGTTTAAAAAGTTTTTTTAATTATTTTATTTTATTCATTCCGCTATAATATTTAAATATTTCCCCGAAATAAAATTAATATGCTTTCATTCTCCTGCATCGCAGCCGATACCAGCTGGGGTGTATGTACAGCTCTCTGTACGTACAGCCCGTGCACACAGAAATTCAACTTTTCGAAATTCTGCTCAATTTTGATTTTCTTTTGAATCATTATAATTTAAATTTCGAAACTTTCACAAAAATATCAAAAAAAATAAATTTTATTGATTTTTTCTCTGCATACACCTCGCGGTGTTGCCGCCCCCCGCTCGTGGTCTCTGTGTGTTTCTGCTTTCTTGTTGGGTGTAACGGGGGGATGCTATGCAGTTTTTAATTAATTTATTTATTTAAAATATAAATAAATTATAAATATTATATAGGAGAGGGTTTAAAAGACGCATATGAAGAAACTCCTACTCTGTGCAGTATAAAAACTGTAAAATTGTGGTGTATGTACACCTCAAGTGTAACATAACTTTCACTCTACCTCTTTCTGGGTCTATGCATTTATTTTAATATATTTCTTTTATGATGAATGCGTTCATAACCCTTACACATATCCCTAGTAAACGTCTAAACCCTAAACCCTAAACCCTAAACCCTCGAGCTTTGTGTGAGCTGTATGTGGTAGTGTATTATGCTTGCCTTTATCTTCTTTCTTAACTTTATTTGTAAACCCTTTGTTTGTTTAGGGTTATTTATAATACCCTCAGATACATAAACCCTAAACCCTAAACCCTAAACCCTAA
>NW_013571482.1:16256-16845 GCF_000499745.2 Eimeria mitis | reverse complement strand
GTAACGGGGGGATGCTATGCAGTTTTTAATTAATTTATTTATTTAAAATATAAATAAATTATAAATATTAAATAGGAGAGGGTTTAAAAGACGCAGATGAAGAAACTCCTACTCTGTGCAATATAAAAACTGTAAAATTGCGGTGTATGTACACCTCAAGTGTAACTTAACTTTCACTCTACCTCTTGCTGGGTCTATGCATTTATTTTAATATATTTCTTTTATGATGAATGCGTTGATAACCCTTACACATACCCCTAGTAAACGTCTAAACCCTAAACCCTAAACCCTCGAGCTTTGTGTGAGCTGTATGTGGTAGTGTATTATGCTTGCCTTCATCTTCTTTCTTAACTTTATTTGTAAACCCTTTGTTTGCTTAGGGTTATTTATTATACCCTCAGATACATAAACCCTAAACCCTAAACCCTAAACCCTAGACCCAGTTGTTGTATCGTGAGGAGACAGCTTGGATTAGAAAGTATTAAACTTTTGTTTTTATTTTGTTTTATTTTGTTTTATTTTATTTTGTTTTAATAAACAAAAACAAATAATATAAAACAAAAAAGATGGGGTGTACATACAACGAAAG
>NW_013571482.1:15681-16156 GCF_000499745.2 Eimeria mitis | reverse complement strand
GACAGCTTGGATTAGAAAGTATTAAACTTTTGTTTTTATTTTGTTTTATTTTGTTTTATTTTATTTTGTTGTAATAAACAAAAACAAATAATATAAAACAAAAAAGATGGGGTGTACATACAACGAAAAACCCAAAAAAAGAAACCCGTCGATGCTGTTTATATATTTATATTTATTTATTTATATTTATTTATTTATATTTATTTATTTATATTTGTTTATTTATACTTGTTTATTTTCATTTGTTTAATTTTTCTTTTCTTTGTTTGTTTGGCTGTGTAACTACAATTTGTTTAATTCTTTTTAATTATATTTCTATAATATAATAATATTTATATAATTATATATTTATATAATTATATTTATTTATTTATATTTATTTATTTATATAAATATTATTATATAAATATATTTTTATTTGTTTATATCTGACACATATAAACCGTGACGATGCAGTCGAAGGTCCCCCCATTAA
>NW_013571482.1:15232-15492 GCF_000499745.2 Eimeria mitis | reverse complement strand
TATTTGTTTATATATTATATACACAGATATATATATATATATATGTATATATATGTATATATATATATATATTTATATGCGTATATATATTTAGTATAATATATCTATTTAATATATATTCACTATAATATATATATATATATTAAATAAATATATGTATATATTAAATAAATATATATTATATATACCTTATAATATATCAATCTGTAGCAAATAAAACAGAAAACTTAAATATATAATCATATAAATCTCTCTCTCTA
>NW_013571482.1:14209-15124 GCF_000499745.2 Eimeria mitis | reverse complement strand
GGCTGTAACCAAACCGGCGCCGGCCTTTTGCATTAAAATGCAGTTCACTGAATTTAAAAAAAAAAAAAAAATAAAAATAAAAATAAAAATAAAAAAAAAATAAAATTAATAAATTAATTGATAGATAGTAAATAAATAAATAAATAAATACACTAATAAATAAACAAATTAATTAATTAGTTAATTTATAAATTAATTAATTTGTTAATAAATAAACTAATTATTTAATTAAACTTTTCTATATAATTCTTTATATATATGTACTTTTATGTATTTATTTATTTATTTATATTTGTATATAAACCTAAACCCTAAACCCTAAAATAAATTAAATAAATTAAATAAAGTAACAATAAAATAAAAAAAAAACAAAGAAAGCAATTAACTGATGTCAATAAAAAAAACAATTAGGGTTTAGGGTTTAGGGTTTAGGGTTTAGGGTTTAGCGTTACTATACTTACAGTTAATTTATTTCATTTGTTTCTTAATAAAACCCTAAACCCTAAACCCTAAACCCTAAACCCTAGACTCTATCTAACCCCTTAAATGAAAGCTAATGAAACAAGTAGCAAGGGTTTAGGGTTTATATTATATTATCTAGGGTTTAGGGTTTAGGGTTTAGGGTTACCGAGATATTTAAAGGGTTTATTTAATTTCGATAGCTCCTTTAAACAAACCCTAAACCCTAAACCCTAACCCCTTAAATGAAAGCTAATGAAACAACTAGAAAGGGTTTAGGGTTTATATTATATTATCTAGGGTTTAGGGTTTAGGGTTTAGGGTTTAGGGTTACCGAGATATTTAAAGGGTTTATTTAATTTCGATAGCTCCTTTAAACAAACAGAAGAAATCTGTGTACACCAATCCTTGCATTTTGCATCAGAGTAAACCCCCCCTTCTAGTACTTGTGCTACC
>NW_013571482.1:12211-12969 GCF_000499745.2 Eimeria mitis | reverse complement strand
CCCCCCCCCCCCCCCCGCAACCTGAGCTGCACATACACCCCATGGCTCCAGCAACACCCTAGGGGGTTTCTCTCATCATAAACAAGCAAATTTAAATATAAAATAAAATAAATATTATATTTTTAATTATAAATATAATAATTATATTTATTTTAATATTTATTTTTATATTATTTCCTCAATTTCATCGTCTTTCTGCTGCCTGACCCCCCAGCGGGGCGGTGGTGTGTGGCGGCGCCCATAGAAACGAAACTTTTTGTGTTTGTTTTTCTTTATAATTAAATAAATAAATAATAAAATAAATTAAATTTATTAAAATTAATAAAAATAAATAATTATTTAAATATAATTTACGTTTAAATAAAAAGAAATCAACAAATAACAACCGTTCTATACAGTAACTCTAATACTATAATTTATATTTATATTTATATTTATATTTATATTTATATTTATATTTATATTTATATTTATATTTATATTCTGTATTTATATTTATATTTATATTTATATTTATATTTATATTTATATTTATATTTATATTTATATTTATATTCTATATTTATATTTATATTTATATTTATATTTATATTTATATTTATATTTATATTTATATTTATATTTATACTTATATTTATATTTATATTTATATTTGTATTTATATTATTATGTTGCTTATATTAATATTATTATAATAATAATTATTATACAATCTATATTAATATTATTAATATTATTATTATATTATTATTATATAT
>NW_013571482.1:11746-12176 GCF_000499745.2 Eimeria mitis | reverse complement strand
TATATTATTATTATATATATAATTAATATTATATATATATATATATTTATATATATTTATATATATATATATATATTCTATTATAATTTATATTAATACCAACAGACAGCAATCATCTGTATTTTTATTATTATAAAAAAAAACAAAAAACAAACAAATAAACAAATAAATAAATAAATAAATAAATAAATAAATAAATAAATAAGTAAACAAACAAAACAACTAAATAAACAAATAAAAAATAAATAAAAAAATAAATAAATAAATAAAAATTAAAGAAAATCTGCGTGTTTCTCTGGATGAAATAAATTTATTTTAGCTGTATGTACAGCTGAAATAATAAAAATAAATGTTAATATATCATTATAATTTATTTTTGTTTTTTTTAATAATATAATATCTACATATTCAACTAAACCTTCTCCTCCTT
>NW_013571482.1:11110-11384 GCF_000499745.2 Eimeria mitis | reverse complement strand
TGTTGTTTTGTTGTTTTTGTTTGTTTTTGTTTGTTTTTGTTTTTTCTTTTTTTGTCTGTACACCGAAATTATTTAATATGATGCGCATATCATCAGCACTAAGAAAAGAAGTTCTTGCTGCTGCTGCTGCTGCTGCTGTTTGCTGCTGCTGCTGCTGCTGCTGCTGCTGCTGCTGTTGCTGCTGCATGCATTCAGCAGCAACAGCAGCAGCAGCAGCACGAAAAACTGCGAAGCAATTAACATCCTCCTCCTCATCATCATCATCATCTTGAAT
>NW_013571482.1:10915-11010 GCF_000499745.2 Eimeria mitis | reverse complement strand
GCATGCATTCAGCAGCAACAGCAGCAGCAGCAGCACGAAAAACTGCGAAGCAATTAACATCCTCCTCCTCCTCATCATCATCATCATCATCTTGA
>NW_013571482.1:10510-10815 GCF_000499745.2 Eimeria mitis | reverse complement strand
GCTGCTGCTGTTGCTGTTGCTGTTGCTGCTGCTGCTGCTGCTGCTGCTGCTGCTGCTGCTGCTGCTGCTTTCTTAAAGAGGGCTTTGGCTACCAACGCAACTCGCAAGGCCTCCCAGCAGAAGAAAAAAACCTAAACAATAAAAAACCCTAAACCCTAAACCCTAAACCCTAAACCCTAAACCCTTTTTTTTATATTCATCAAACTTAAATAAATTAAATAAATTAAGTGGAGCGAAGAAAAGAAGAAAAAGAAAAAGGAAGAAAAAAGAAAACAAAAAAGAAAAAAAAGAAAAAAAAGAAAAAG
>NW_013571482.1:7598-7740 GCF_000499745.2 Eimeria mitis | reverse complement strand
AAATAAATAAATAAATAAATAAATAAATATAAAAAAAAAATAAATAAATAAATAAAATAAAAAAAAAACAAACCCTCTCTTCTGTTGATTTAATTAAAGCCGTCGTCTGCCGCAGCTCCAGCACCGCCCGTCTTTGTCTTAG
>NW_013571482.1:3503-3690 GCF_000499745.2 Eimeria mitis | reverse complement strand
TCTTGTGTGATAGTATTATAAACATTGTGGCTGTTTATTGCTTTTATTGTTCTTTTTTTATTTTTTTTTTTGTCTCCATTAATAAAAGAGAATGAATCAAAAGATATTAAAAATAATTTATTTATTTTATTTTTTTCTTCTTCTTCTTTCTTTTCTTTTTCTTCTGTGGGTGCAGCAACTCCTGCTG
>NW_013571482.1:3335-3403 GCF_000499745.2 Eimeria mitis | reverse complement strand
TGAATAAATAAATAAATAAAAACAAACAAAACAAATAAAATAAATAAATAAATAAATAAATAAATAAA
>NW_013571482.1:3099-3241 GCF_000499745.2 Eimeria mitis | reverse complement strand
TCTTTTTCTTCTGTGGGTGCAGCAACTCCTGCTGCTGCTGCTGCTGCTGCTGCTGCTGCTGCTGCTGCTGTAGCTCCTGCTGCTGCGAAAGGTGATGCTGCTGTTGCTTCTGCTGCTGCTGCTTCTGCTGCTGCTGCTTCTG
>NW_013571482.1:2245-2390 GCF_000499745.2 Eimeria mitis | reverse complement strand
TGCTGCTGCTGCTGCTGCTGTTGCTGCTGCTGCTGCTGCTGCTGTTGCTGCTGCTGCTGTTGCTGCTGTCTGCTTTTTCAAGAAGAAGAGGAACATTGAATCTGCTGCTCATATCAGCAGCAGCAGCAGCAGCAGCAGCATCTGG
>NW_013571482.1:841-2145 GCF_000499745.2 Eimeria mitis | reverse complement strand
TCTTTTTCTTCTGTGGGTGCAGCAACTCCTGCTGCTGCTGCTGCTGCTGCTGCTGCTGCTGCTGCTGCTGCTGTAGCTCCTGCTGCTGCGAAAGGTGCTGCTGCTGTTGCTTCTGCTGCTGCTGCTTCTGCTGCTACAAACAGAAGCTGGGGTGACCGCACGACTATAATGATATCTGTCTTCTTCCTCTTCTTCTCTTTCTTCTGCTCCTTTTTCTTTTTGTTTTTCTTTTTTTTCTTTTTCTGTTTCCTTTTCTTCTCTTTCTTTTTCTTTTTTTTCTTTTTCTTTTTCTTTTTTTTCTTTTTCTTTTTCTTTTTTTTCTTTTTCTTTCCCCTCTTTTTCTTTTTCTTTTTCTTTTTCTTCTTTTTCTTTTTCTTTTTTTTCTTTTTCTTTTTCTTCTGCTGGCGAGATACAGGAGACGCCAGAGACAGAAGGTGTCGATACAGCCGAAGCAGCAGCCGTCTGATCCTCTATGCATGCAACTCGTGCTGCACTTAACCCTGGAATCAGCTCCTGCTGCTGCTGTTGCTGCTGCTGCTGCTGTTGCTGCTGCTGCTGCTGCTGCTGCTGCTGCTGCTCTCTGCGCCTCAAGACGGAAGCTAATTCGCGCCAGGTGTCGGGGAAGAGAGCAGAGAGTTCATCCTCAGAAGAAGACCGTAAGAATTTGTCTTCATCTTGCTGCTGCTGCTGCTGCTGCTGCTGTTGTTGCTGCTGCTGCTGCTCTCCTTCATGCTGTTGCGGATGCTGCTGCTGCTGCACATGCTGCTGCTTCTGCTGCTGCTCCTCCTGATCCTGATCCTGTTGCTTCTGCTGCTTTTCCTGTGGGTGCTGCTCCTGCTGCTGCTGTTGCTGCAGTTGCTCGTTCTGCTGCTGCAGCAGCTGCTGCTGCTGCTGCTCCTGAGGCAGCATGGTGGGCAGAAGTGTAAATTATAGCAGCTGACAGTGTTTAACTTCGTTAAAATATACTTTTTTTCAAAAAAAAAAGAAAAAAAGAAGAACAGAAATTCAGGTTTCCTCCTTGGTGCTGAGACCGCTCGGCCCCCTCGATCGCGAGGAGGGTGTAGAAAGGAGAGAAGCTGCAGCAAAAAGAGAGAAGTTTTTGTTAATTAAATGTTTTTTTATATTTAATTAAACAAAAACACTTCAGAAAATACCAAATATAACGATGTGAGAGGCGAGAGAAAGAAGAAAACAAAACACCACCGTAGCTGCCTATACACCCGAAAAGAAAGGCGCTGCCGATACACCTGAGAACAGAGCAGCGAGAGAAGAAACCCAGCATCAGTAAATTATTTATTTTATTG
>NW_013571482.1:0-741 GCF_000499745.2 Eimeria mitis | reverse complement strand
AAAACACTTCAGAAAATACCAAATATAACGATGTGAGAGGCGAGAGAAAGAAGAAAACAAAACACCACCGCAGCTGCCTATACACCCGAAAAGAGAGGCGCTGCCGATACACCTGAGAACAGAGCAGCGAGAGAAGAAACCCAGCAACAGTAAATTATTTATTTTATTTGAGAGTTTTTTATGTTTATATATTAATTAAATATTTAATTTATTAAATAAATAAATGCAGTTTATATAAAATATTTTATTTTCTTTGATGCAGAGAAGATGACCATCGGACTCACCGAGCGGTGAGGGTATCGACGAAGGAAGAAGAAGAAAAGCTGCAACAAATAAAACAAATAAAATATTTATTTATTTATAATTTATAACATAAATTGTTTATTTATTTTATAATTAATAAATTATTTTTTTATTTTTTATTTTATCTACCGAATGGTGCCTGGTCTATATAACCCCATTTCCCTTCAATATATTCTTGCGGTGTCTCGACAGCTCTGCCTGCATCAAATATACGAATTATATTTTTAATTTAATTTTTTAAATTAAATTATATAATTCATAAAAAATAAAAAATATAAAATATAAAATATAAAATAAAAAATATAAAACAAGAAAACCTATGAGCAACAAAAACTCCATCAGTTCAACATCGGTTGTAATTTTATAACAACTCACTGCTTCTTTCTTGTTTGTCTTTGCAGTCTATATATATATATATATATACATATATGTATATAG
>NW_013571481.1:6346-6577 GCF_000499745.2 Eimeria mitis | reverse complement strand
TACTTGTGCATGCTCACATCGTCCAGTGGTATCTGGGGTGCCTTTAGGTAGGATCGCAACCTACTTGACATATTGTGTTGAGTCTCCAACCGCATAAGCACTAGAAAAGTGGCGAGAAATGGCTTAGCTGGACGTGTTATTTAAGGTGTTATGTGAATTTCACTAAACTCAGCCGATCGCAGAGGCTTCCTTACTTGCGCCGACTTTAACCACTTACCCTCCATGCTATAC
>NW_013571481.1:1990-6190 GCF_000499745.2 Eimeria mitis | reverse complement strand
TGGATGTCTCCACAGTGAATAAAATTTTCGGACGTTTAGTTTCCAAATACAAACTGCGCAGTACTACAGCATTCTACGCTGCTATGCCTGCGCCTGGATTCGCTGGATCATCCGTAGTACAGTCCGACTCAGCGCAAACAAATTCCCGCTGACAAGCGCTATGCAAAAGCAGCGGTGGGTTCGCATTCCTCGGAAACCGGTTTTTATTCCCGTTCTGCAGTCTGGCTGGTCATGAGGACAAGACCAAATCTCGCCTCACTGATAGTTGGGTGCACCCTTCCTTCTAGGAAGGGATCCCACAGAAAAACGGGTTAAATACAAGACTGCGTTTAACTGTCTAGCTACAGCAGCAACTGTAACGAGGCCGGACAACACAGATGCGGATCCCTGCCGCACGAAAAGTGGTGTCACTCGGCACAACGCACAATAAAATCAGTTCATAGACTATAAAAGGAACAATGCGATCATCACCAGGTCATCCTTCTGTATGCCTTGCCTTAACAACCGTCGCATAAGTTCCCTCTTAGTCTTCAGCCTGTCTTGCGCATTGTCCGCGTTTTCCTTCTCTTGTTGCTCTGCAGCTGCCACTACTTCTTCGTTCGTCCAATTATCTGCAATTTGGTTCAGCTTTCGTATGAATGCGTAATTCGTATTGGCATCGGATTCACGGAATATCTGCGCAGCTGCTTGGGCAAAAGCTCCTGTTCGAAATGGCTCACCAGTATATGGAATCTGGTGTTCGGCAGGGGCATTAGCGGGGTTGAAAGCGCCGTCTCTTTCAAACGGTTGAAGAAACTCCATGAAATGATGTCGCGTGTTCCAGTTGGCGTCGTTAAATATCTTCTCAATATCCAACGCCCCTCTAAGTTTGTTAGCTAAGGTTACATTTACTCGTCTTCTACCACCCCCAAACAGCCCGAAGGATTTCAGAAAGGTAGAAGCTGCCCAGTCGTATTTTGTTGCTTGTTCAAAGTCTATAGGAGCGTCACTGTCACTATAATCCTCGTCGCCGCCAGAAACAAGAAAAGGATTCGCCGCGCGGAATTCCCGCTTCACAGTCTCGAACAATTCCAACTCCTTGAAGCGAAGAGCCACTGTGCGGCAAATGCTGCGTAATAGCTGCAGGTGTTGGGCAAAGTCCCACCGCGCCTGCAAAGAAGAAGCAGATGGAATTTCGCACTTTTGCATCTCGGCAACGTGGTCTCTGATAATATCCAGAGGGTCTCCCGGGAGATGCTGACTATCCTCATGCGACGGTGTGAAGTGTAGTTGAAAGGCCTGCCACATGGGCGATCCAGAGGATAAAGCCTCTTCCATCTCCTCCACTGCTTCATTGAAGTCAATCATGTACTTCTGCATGCTCACATCGTCCAGTGGTAGGCGTGAAGCATCGTCTAGTAGCAGTTGTGAACTCTTCAGGTACGGTGGGAACCTTCCTGAAATAATGTAACGAGCCCCGCACACCACTATCACTGCAACCGCAGCAATTATAGCCTTGATCACTCGAGCCCTTTTTCCATTGTACCACTTAGAAACACCAGTTCCACCTGCCTTGGCAGCGATGTCACTGTTGTCTGCGTTATCTGGGGCGGGATCCGTTCCTTCCCCTGCGACCTCAAGCGGATCCGACGCTTTTGGCGGCAAGCTCCCTGCAATGCGCCGCAGAATTCCCATTATCTAAACTGAATCGAGGCACCCGAAGCGCATAATTGCCTTTAAGCGGACCGGTATGTAAATCTCCCACGAAGCAGCACCGTGCGGCCACCTTTAAATCAAAGGCGATCGGAGATGGTTCTGATTGAGAAGACGACGGTAACGGTTAAGAAAATTCGTGTTGAGACGAATTAACGGGGAAAACTAAAGTATGAATACCTTTGTGCAACCACTGCGCTGCGGCCACCAACCTCCAGGGTAGGATGCCTGTTGCAGGGCCAGGCACTGCATTAACGACAGAGAACAGCGTTAGGAAGTGGAAAGGACTGAAACGCATCCAAACAATGAATGCAATATATTAGTGTAGAAGATGAGTGTCTGATGGTGGCTAGAGCTTGTTGGCTCAGCTGCCATTATCACGTTTGGGAGTTGCATCGACACTACGAGCGGCAACACAATGCGAACGCAACGGTGCGAGCAGGAATCGCCAGTCCTTTTTTATTACTGAACAGAGCTCCAGGCCATCTTAGAAACAGGTGTTAAGTATTTCTGTGATGGGTGTGCTGATTTTGGACGTGTTATTTCAGGCGTTATTTAAAATTGATTAAAATAAACTCAAATAAATGTTCTTTTTTTGTCGTTTTTATTTTCCTTTAATGAAATTAGTGGTAATTCTTATTTATTAGAAAATGATATTTTTGATTTTAATAAAGTAAAAATACTTAATTATACATTTAATATATTAGGATATAAAGAAATGTTATTGGTCGCAGAAGCGTCCTCACTTGGGGCGGCTGTAGTCACCACAGCCTGATATATGAACACAGTAGAGAAAGCGTGACGGGCAACACCCCGTAGGATATGCCACAAATCGATCAGGCGGATCGGCGTGAAGTCCAAATACACGAGTGAAGGTAATTTCTTGAAGCTTCGGGGACCTACTGCCGTTTAGGTACCCCTTGAATTCCTCCACCACATGGTGCGGTATGTTTTTTCTGCAGTATTGTCCGAACATATCTGATGCTAGCATCAACAGAACACTCTAACACCCACTGACGTCTCGACAGTGAATAAACTCTCTGTAAATTTAGTTTCCAAATACAATTTGCGCAGTACTACAGCGTTCTACGCCGTTATTCCTGCACCTGGATTCGCTGGATCATCCACAGTACAGTCCGGCGCAGCGCAAACAAATTCTCTCTGACGAAGGATATGCGGAAACTGCGGTGGGTTCGCTTTCCTCGGAAACAGGGTTTTATTCCCGTTCTGCGATCTGACTTGTCATGAGGCCAAAAGGAAGTCTTGCCTCACTGATAGTTGGGTGCGCCCTTCCTTCTAGGCGGAGATCCCACAAAAAATCGGGCGAAATGCAAGACTGCGCTTAACTTTCTAGCTACAGCAGCAACTGTAACGAGCCCCGACAACACGGATGCGGAGACCCCTCCCGCACGAAAAGTGGTGTCACCTGGCAGAACGCACAAAAGTAATCAGCTAGTAGGTTATAAAAGGAACAATGCAATCATCACCAGATCATCCTCTGGTATGCCTTGGCTTAGCAGCCGTCGCATAAGCTCCCTCTTAGTCTTCAGCCTGGTTTGAACACTGTCCACATTTTCCTTCTCTTGCTGCTTCACAGATACGGCTACGTCTTCGTTCGTCCAATTATCTGCAATTCGGTTCAGCTTTCGTATGTATGCGTAATTCGTAGTGGTATCGGATTCACTGAATATCTGCGCAGCTGCTTGTGCAAGAGATCCCGTTCGAAATGTCTTTCCAGTGTATGGAATCTGGTGTTCAGCAGGGGCATGAGCGGGGTTGAAAGCGCCGTCGCCTTCAAACGGTTGAAGAAACTCCATGAAATAATATCGGGCGTTCAAGTTGGCGTCGTTAAATTTCTTCTCAATCTCCAATATCCATCTGAGTTTGTCAGCTAAGGTTCCATTTACTCGTGTTCTACCACCCCCAAACAGCCCGAAGGATTTCAGAAAGGTAGAAGCTTCCCAGTCGTATTTTGCCATTGCTCGAAAGTCTATAGGAGCTTCACTGTCACTATAATCCTCGCCGTGGTCGGAAACAAGAAAAGGATTCGCCACGCCTAAATCCTGATCCACAGTGTTGAACAATTCCAACTCCTTGAAGCGAAGAGCCACTGTGCGGCAAATGCTCCGTAATAGCTGCAGGTGTTGGGCGAAGTCCAGCCGTGCCTGCAGAGAAGAAGCAGATGGAATTTCGCACTCTTGCATCTTGGCAACGTGGTCTCTGATAAACGCCAGAGGGTATCCCGGGAGACTTTGACCATCCTCAAGCGACGGTGAGAAGTGTAGTTGAAAATTTTGAAGCACGCTCGATTCTGAGGAGAAAGCCTCTTGCATTTCCTCTGCTGCCTCATTCAAGTCGTTCATGTACTTCTGCATGCTCACATCGTCCAGTGGTAGCTGTGACGTCTCGTGCAGTGACGGCTGTGACGCTTCGTCCAGTGACGACTGTGACACATCGACAAGTCCCAGCTGTGACGCCTTCAGTGACTGTGACGCCTTCACGGACGAA
>NW_013571481.1:1112-1884 GCF_000499745.2 Eimeria mitis | reverse complement strand
TTTTCCCGCGGTACCTCCAGGAAGGAGAAGCTCCACCTGCTGTGGCAGCGATGCCACTGTTGTCTGCGTTCTCTGGGGCGGGATCTGTTCCTTCCCCTGCGACCTCAAGCGGGTCCGAAGCTTTTGGCGACAAGTCGCCTGCAATGCGCCTCATATTTCCCATTATGGAAACTGAATTGACGGACCCAAAGAGTATTGTTGCCTTCAAGCGGACCGCTATGTAAAACTTCAATGAAACAGCGCAGAGCGGCCGCTTAAAGCAACACAGAGGACCGGGAGATGGTTCTGGTTGGCAGGACGACGGTGACGTTTGAGTAAATTTGTGTTGAGATGAATTAGTGGGGAAAACTAAGGTAGGAATACTTTCGTGCAACCACTGCGTAGATGCTACCCAAAATCCAGGGTAGAATGCCTGTTGCAGGGTCAGGCACTACATTGACGCCAGTGAACTGCCTAAGGAAATAGGAAAAAAAAGAAATAACGTATGCAAAAATTGAATGAGGCTTGGTAAGCAGAAAAGATGAGTGTCTAATGGTGGGTACAACTTGCGGCCACAGCTGCAAGGCCTTCTTTTGGGAGTGGCATGGCATCGACTGTAGTGAACAGCTGGCCTAAACTGTTACGACGGATGATCACGAAGCTATTCTAACTAGATTCACGTCTGCAACTAGTTACCAAAATCTATGATTCTCGCTAAAACCACTATTAAACACAATAAACAACCAAAACAAATTCGAGTTATTATTATCGTTAGGGAAGAAAAAACCACAAT
>NW_013571481.1:522-862 GCF_000499745.2 Eimeria mitis | reverse complement strand
CAGCGGTGCGAGTAGGAATCACCTTCTCCTTTCTGGCACAGAACAAAACACTCGCGTATCGTAGAAATGCACACCAGGTATTTCGGTGCTGGGGTTGCAGGTCTTAACTGCGTTGTTCAGCGCGTAGTTTGGAAGCCCATCGTTTGTTTGGCGTTCGCAGAGGCCTATTTCGTTGCTGCGTTAGACCACTGCCGTGCTTGAAATTGCATGAAATTTGCACACAAATCAAGCTACAGATCCGTCAACGGCCTCTCGGACTTGAAGCGAATCAATTAAACTGAAGGCCTTTCAATGCAAATATACGGCTTCAAGGTGACTTCATGAAATGGTTGAAACCTGG
>NW_013571481.1:0-255 GCF_000499745.2 Eimeria mitis | reverse complement strand
TGTTTGCCATCTGAACTCCTTCACCATGTATTCCGTTGTTCTTTCCGTGAAGCATTGTCATAAGCTGTAGGAAGGTCGTGTTCCTGATCACTTCACTCCTGCTGTCCATAGCTCCGCAAGAAGAGCCCCACACCAATGTATTGTATGTTTTGTACCTGTCAGCTACGTTTACGAAACCATGGTCCAAACTGCAGAGTGCTCCACCGTTCCACGCTCATGTCTAGAGGTGCATTTGCTGGGTCATGTGGAGGGCAC
>NW_013571480.1:5532-6289 GCF_000499745.2 Eimeria mitis | reverse complement strand
TATGTCCGCGCTGTCGACAACGTAAATGAGGGCTTGTGTGTTCAGGTAGTAGCACCGCCAGTAAGGCCTACACACACAAACCCTAAACCCTAAACCCTAAACCCTAAACCCTAAACCTTAGACTCTAAACCCTAGACCTTAGACCCTAAACCCTAAACCCTGAACAATGCATCCTAGGCAGGAAGAGTTGGAAACAACCAAAAGCAGAAACCCTAAACCCTAAACCCTAAACCCTAAACACTAGACACAAGGTAAAGTCTAAACACTAAACAATATGTAAACCCTAAACCCTAGAACAAACCCAAACCCTAACACAGAACAAACCCCAAACCCTAGCACCGCACGCACCGCTTGCCACCGCTCTTATTACCAGGCCTAGGGTTTAGGGTTTGAGAATTAGGGTTTAGGATTTATAGTCTAAGGATTAGGGTTTAGCCTCTACGGTTGAAGGATTAGGGTTTAGGGCTTAAGAAACAGGGTTTAGCATCTCGGGTTTTGAGGGTTTAGGGTTTTGAGGGTTTAGGGCTTTGAGGGTTTAGGCTTTAGGGTTTCGAGGGTTTAGGGTTTAGGTTTTTGAGGGTTTAGGGTTTTGATGGTTTAGGGTTTAAGTTTTTGAGGGTTTAAGGTTTCGAGGGTTTAGGGTTTTGAGGCTTTAGGGTTTCGAGGGTTTAGGGTTTAGGTTTGTGAGGGTTTAGGGTTTTGAGGGTTTAGGGTTTAGGGTGTTGAGGGTTTAGGGTTTTGAGGGTTTAGGGTTTTG
>NW_013571480.1:3828-5432 GCF_000499745.2 Eimeria mitis | reverse complement strand
ACACAAACCCTAAACCCTAAACCCTAAACCCTAAACCCTAAACCCTAAACCCTAGACCCTAAACCCTAGATCGTAGACCCTAAACCCTAAACCCTAGACCGTAGACCCTAAACCCTAGATCGTAGACCCTAAACCCTAAACCCTGAACAATGCATCCTAGGCACGAAGAGTGGGAAACAACCGAAAGCAGAAACCCTAAACCCTAAACCCTAAACACTAGACACAAGGCAAAGTCTAAACCCTAAACACTATGTAAACCCTAAACCCTAGAACAAACCCAAACCCTAACACAGAACAAACCCCAGACCCTAGGGTTTGAGAATTAGGGTTTAGGATTTATAGTTTAAGGATTAGGGTTTAGCCTCTATGGTTGAAGGATTAGGGTTTAGGGTTTAAGAAACAGGGTCTAGCATCTCGGGTTTTGAGGGTTTAGGGTTTAGGGTTCTGAGGGTTTAGGGTTTGGGGTTTTGAGGGTTTAGGGTTTAGATTTTTAAGGGCCTAATGTCTAGGGTTTTGAGGGTTTACTGTTTTGAGGGTTTAGGGTTTCGAGGGTTTAGGGTTTTGAGGGTTTAGGGTTTTGAGGGTTTAGGGTTTAGGGTTTTGAGGGTTTAGGGTTTGTGTTTTGCCTGATGGAGGTTTGTCCGCCTAAATCCCAAACCTGAAATTCGATGTTTTTATATTTCACTGTCTCCACGTTGAATCCAATTGCTGCACAAAAAAAAAACAAAAAAAAAAGTTTGCTGCTGCTGCTGCTGCTGCTGCTGCTGCTGCTGTTGCTGCTGTTACTGCTGCTGCTGTTGTTGTTGTTGCTTTTGCTGCTGCTGATGCTGCTGCTGCTGTTGCTGCTGCTGCTGCTGTGGCTGCCCGTGCTGCTGGTGCTCGTGCTGGTGCTGCTTCTGCTGTTGTTGTTGCTGCTGCTGTGTCTGCTCTGCTGCTGCAGCTGCTGCTGCTGCTGCTGCTACTCCTGCTGCTACTGCTGCTGCTGCTGCTGCTGCTGCACTCACTGGGTACGGTTTGTATGACTTCGTTTAGGTGTAGGCGATCTGCACACAAAGTGATAGCAGCAGCAACGCGGTTGTTTCTGCTGCTGCTGCTACTTCTGCTGCTGCTGCTGCTTCTGCTGCTGCTGTTGTTGTTGCTGCTGCCGCTGGTGCTGCTGCTGCTGCGGCTGCGGTCGCTGTTATCTTGCTGCTGCGCTCCGTGCTGCTGTGGAAGGGGTTCATCATACAGGCGTTGCTGCTGCTGGCCAGGAAGCAGCAGCAGCAGCAGCAGCGAAACGCATGCAGGCAGCAGCGACAAAGTAGAGATTACTGGGAGTACAAACACAACAAAGAGAAAGTATAAGCAGCTAGCTAGAGAGAGATATCAGCAGCTAGCCACCCAGCTAGCTGCACATAGCTAGCTGAGCGTCCCCCCTCGTCTGCAGCAGCTACGCAGCTAGCCAGCCAGCTAGCTAGCTATCTACGCAGCTAGCCAGCCAGCTGGCTAGCTATCTACGCAGCTAGCTAGCGAGCTAGCTAGCTATCTACGCTATATACGCAGCTAGCTAGCGAGCTAGCTAGCCAGCTACGCAGCTAGCTATCTAGCTAGCTAGCTAGCTAGCC
>NW_013571480.1:2935-3728 GCF_000499745.2 Eimeria mitis | reverse complement strand
GTTTCTGCTGCTGCTGCTACTTCTCCTGCTGCTGCTGCTTCTGCTGCTGCTGTTGTTGTTGCTGCTGCCGCTGGTGCTGCTGCTGCTGCTGCTGCTGCGGCTGCGGTCGCTGCTATGTTGCTGCTGCGCTCCGTGCTGCTGTGGAGGGGGTTCATCAGACAGGCGTTGCTGCTTCTGGCCAGGAAGCAGCAGCAGCAGCAGCAGCAGCAGCAGCAGCAGCGAGACGCATGCAGGCAGCAGCAACACAGTAGAGATTACTGGGAGTACAAAGACAACAAAGAGAAAGTATATGCAGCTAGCCAGACATAGATATCAGCAGCTAGCCACCCAGCTAGCTGCACATAGCTAGCTGAGAGCCCCCCCTTTTCTGTAGCAGCTACGCAGCTAGCCAGCCAGCTAGCTAGCTATCTACGTAGCTAGCTACCGAGCTAGCTAGCTATCTACGCTATATACGCAGCTAGCTAGCGAGCGAGCTAGCCAGCTACGCAGCTAGCTAGCCACGCAGCTAGCTAGCCACGCAGCTAGCTAGCCACGCAGCTAGCTAGCCACGCAGCTAGCTAGCTAGCTAGCTAGCTGGTGGAGGGCTTACAGAGGATGGTGGTCTTGCCGGCGTTGTCGAGGCCCAGTATAAGCACGCGGACCTCCCGCCCCCCAAAGAGGCGGGGGAACCAGGAGGAGAGGGCCCCCCCCATCACCTAAACCCTAAACCCTAAACCCTAGACCCTAGACACTAAACCCTAGACCCTGGTTTGCAAGCTCTCAACCCTCAATCCTAAACCCTAAAGCCTGAAGC
>NW_013571480.1:1060-2882 GCF_000499745.2 Eimeria mitis | reverse complement strand
CTGCTGCTGCTGCTGCTGCTGCTGCTGCTGCTGAATGCGGGGATCGGGATCGGGATCGGGGATCGGGGGGCGACGCTCCCGATCCCCGATCTGCCCCACACTGCTGCTGCTGCTGCTGCTGCTGCAGGCGCTGACACTGCTGCTGCTGCTGCTTGCGGTGTTGCTGCTGCTGCTGGTTGCGGTGTTGCTGCTGCTGCTGCTGCTGCTGCTGCTGGCGTCAACA
This sequence comes from Eimeria mitis, assembly GCF_000499745.2. Classification (NCBI taxonomy): domain Eukaryota; phylum Apicomplexa; class Conoidasida; order Eucoccidiorida; family Eimeriidae; genus Eimeria; species Eimeria mitis. Next base: position 2,659 of record NW_013571480.1, on the reverse strand, counting down.
GCAACCAGCCTGCAGCAGCTGCGGAACAGGGGATCCCCGTGTGTGTTTGTACAGATCATTCATTCCGTTTCTGGCTGCTGCTTCTGTTGCTGCTGCTGCAGCTGTTTGCTGCTGCAACTGACCTGCTGCAGCAACAAACGTACTGCAGCAGCTAACGTGCTGCTGCAGCACAGCAGCAGAAACCAGCAGCAGCAACGCGGCCCCGAAGTCCAAACTCTATACCCGCAATACTCAGTCTTCTTATTGCATCAAAATTGAGTTGAAGACACAGCTGCTATACCAACGAGGGCAGGAGCATGCAGCAGCAGCAGCAGCTGCTGCTGCTGCTGCTGCTGCAGCTGCTGCTGCTGCTGCTGCTGTAGCAGCAGGCGCCGGCGCTGCTGCTGTTGCTGATCCAGCAGAACAACCCGCAGCAGCACAAAATAAACTTCATTGTTTGAAATGTTGTTGAGGTAAATACTCTGCTGTTTTGTCTTGCTGCTGCTTAAACCCGTTCTTAGCTCCCCCCTCCTCTCCCGTGCTGCAGTGACACCGCAGCAGCAGCAGCAGCAGCAGCAGCACAAATTATTTTTTTCTGATTTCGCTTACATACACCCGGGTGTATATAGACTGGAGCTCTACTGGGGTGTACATACACTGCAGAGGGCTGCTAGGTGTCTAATGGGCGGGGGAGGCCGCAAGGGGCATCAAGGCATAGGGCCCCTATACACATATATTTCTCTACACACTCATCTACACTGGAATCTATACTTGTATATCTATGTATACATGCATGTACACCGCGTATCAGGGATATTGTAGCACTGTCTGGCTGAAGTAGTAACGTGGATTTCTATTACTTTTAGTTGAGCGCAGCTTGGCTCCTCATGGCCAAGCGAATGTTTAAGAAACTGCTTTGGCGTTTAACCAGATATAGAGCCGATGATTTCTGTGGATATGAATGCCACCACTGAACAGAAAAAAAAAAAACAAAAGCTATAACACGAGTCAGCCGGGGAATATGGGGGTTAGATAGTCGGGAAACATACTGAGAGACGCATCTACTTTCTTCTGCTGCAAAGATATTCGCATAAACTGAGATTGCGGCAGCATGGAGAGAACCAATGAACTGGGAGAGCGGGGCTTTGATCAGAACCTCTAGGGGAACAAAAAAAGTGAGCAGGGAAACTTTCTGGCCCGGCCGTAACCTGCGACGTAGTGTTGAGGCCCGGAGAGGTGACGGCCGCGTCTGCAGTCCCGCATATCTAGCCTCATACTAATCATCGAGGGTTGTCAGCTATGCTTGGCACGCACTGAGAAGTGGACCTTCTATCTGAGGCCACGGCAGGAGATGCAACCTCTCTTTCCATTCGCTGGCTCAGTTTGTGCGAGTATGCTCCGGCAGTAGCACAGAGGAGATCAGGAACGGTAACTCCATAGGCGTAAAATACGGGTTCAATTCAGAAATACGTAATTTTACATTTTACCATGACACCGGAGATATACAGTGGAGCAGCATACCACAGCATAATCCTTGTCTTTCCGTAGGTGGCTCTGTTGAAGAAGCAGATGCAGCCGCCAGAATCCAGCATTGATATCTATGCGCTGGGACCCGGAGAG
>NW_013571480.1:0-1044 GCF_000499745.2 Eimeria mitis | reverse complement strand
GCGCCTATCAGTGGTCACCAGCAGCAACAGCATTCTCAACCTATCCGGTGACGGAGTGGAACCAGTGGCTCGAGAGTGCAGTGCAGTGACGCTGGTAGAAACGGAGGGGAATATCATCCACTCCGGCCCACTGGTCTATCCAGTTCAGTTGGCCCCCAAGAACCAAGTGCATACAGTTGAACAAATATTTCTCAGATGTTTTATGTAAGAAAGAGCTCCCACCCGGCTTGCCATCCACTGGATGCTCACTGCCCCGCAGCTAATTCATTCCTGGCGCAACCCCAAGTTGCGGTCCGTGCTCCATGTCAACCCCGTATGCAAGAGTGAGCTCCAAGCCGCAAGAGGATAAAAAGGTAAGAAAAGAAAAAGTTGGCTCACTTCTACGCAATTCGGCGCCGTTGAAAAACAGAAAAAAGATGGGAGATGGCGCATATTCCTCGGCTTCAAGCACCCTCAACTAAATCAAGTTAGAGAAACAAAAAAAAATTCGATATGCATTTGCACGGTGTAGTCTATTCAGCATTTGGGTTCGCTGATGCATCCGCCTCGGCGAGTGGTACAAGGCTGTGCTCCATAACTACACTCAAAAAATAGAGTATACACAGATGCCATTTGGCCTCCTGAGTTTGCATGTGAAACTGCGGAGACAGCTCAGTCACGATTCCCTGTGCCTAACATATCGCCTACATCTGCCTGTATGCATGAAGGACGTCTATGCACTTAGCGGGGGCATACAGGAGAACTCCCAGCACCAGCACCTTCAGCGTGCTCTCCAGCTGCTTAGCTGCATGTACTCACACCAGGCAAAACTGTGTATGGCAGCCACGTGCCGCTTTGCTCAGAACTCGTGCATACACGCAGGCGCTTCAGCTGCGCCGCTGCAGAAAACTATTTGAGTGGCGCCGCAGCGCTCCTCTTACACTACACAAACAGGCCAAGTCTAAGAACGTGGCTCACTCATATTCGAGGGCTGTCACATGCTACTAGCGAATAAACATATATATATATATATATATATATATATATATATATATATATATATAT
>NW_013571479.1:6509-6764 GCF_000499745.2 Eimeria mitis | reverse complement strand
TGGGTGGGTGGTTCAGCCCAAGGGAGTACGTTTGGTAGGGGGGATGAGAATGCGCAGACTGCTGCTTGTTCTTGAGGTGTTTGAGGTCCAGGGAGCTGGGCACGTCTTTGTGGTGCGTCATGTGCGCGCGTCGAGGCGTCGTGTGAATGTCTTTGGCATGCAGACGTGGTCGCGTACAGGAGCCACAGAAAGTGGGTTCGGCTGTGGTAATTGCCGTCGCCATTGCTGTGCGTGTTGTAGAGGTGGTCGAACTGC
>NW_013571479.1:6317-6456 GCF_000499745.2 Eimeria mitis | reverse complement strand
AATTGCTGTGCGTGTTGTAGAGGTGGTCGGACTGCAGCGACGCAGGTGTGGATAGACGTTGTAGCATTCGCACGGATGAAGGCATGATGGGACGCGGCGAGTGCCTTTCGCGCGTACGCGTTGGTGTGGTGTTCAGTCT
>NW_013571479.1:5981-6217 GCF_000499745.2 Eimeria mitis | reverse complement strand
ACGCTGTAGCATTTGCACGGATGAAGGCATGATGGGACGCGGCGAGTGCCTTTCGCGCGTACGCGTTGGTGTGGTGTTCAGCCTGAGGAAGTACGTTTGTTGCTACTCATTACTGGGTGGTTGGTTTGCTTGTTGTGACGCTGTTCTAGATGAGGGCGCGCCTGAGCTTGTGTTGTGGCATTGGGACGCATGAAGGTGTCGGGGAGGTTGAGCGTGTGTTGGATGTGCGGCTGGGT
>NW_013571479.1:5150-5755 GCF_000499745.2 Eimeria mitis | reverse complement strand
CCGAACTGCTGGGACGCACGTGTGGATAGACGTTGTAGCATTTGCAGGGATGAAGGCATCATGAGACGCGGTGAGTGCCTTTCTTGTGTGCTTGCTTGGGTGATGTTCAGCCTGAGGCAGTACGTTTGTTGCTTTTGACTAGGCGCTGTATTATGTTGCATGTCGCTGAGCAATCTCGTGCGAATTGGTTTTGAGGTTGCCCATTGAGGTGTAAGCTCATACAGCTGGAGGAAGCCTGATTGGTTTTGTTTGACTGCTGACGCGAATGGCGAAACAAATTCTGCCGGCGGATTCCTCACAGCGTCACGCCGGCCTGCCCTGGAAAGGCATCTATCCCTATCATCTCTTTGCCGCTCCTACTTAGATATTGTGTGCAAGGTTCCATGGTTCAAATTAACCGTAAAGAAGTTGTGTCGAAAAATTCATCGGAAACAACATAGAACCATGTGTACCCAGATTCAGTGACTCACCCATCGTTGGTAATTGGGAGCTACTTGCTGCCTGAATTCGCATCATGTGAGCGCTGCTGTCTGCAAGTAAGCAGAGCGCACCGCCATAGAGTTGTTTAGGCTGCGCAGCCCTAGAAAAGCTGACCGTCTAGAATT
>NW_013571479.1:3130-5067 GCF_000499745.2 Eimeria mitis | reverse complement strand
GAGGATATTTTCCTCTAGAGGTTTTTGGGTTAAAACAATGCAGACACAACGCACTCCAAGCATATTTCTCCCGCCGAGTCAGTTCCCTTAAATATTTCCAGCCGGCCGGATCCGGCGTGCAGATTCCCAGTGAACGGTCCAATTATTTAGAGCTTAAGGTATAGACGTTAGGGCTAGACTTAGTGCTTAGCGCATATTTTATCATGGCTTAGCGTGCATCCTACCTATTTTGCAAAGGTGACGTGCTTTGGCCTGACCTATGTTGTGAGTTTATCTCCTGGGAAATAGAGGGCAAACAAAACTACCTAATGGTGCTTTGCCTGTTCGAGGACGTTGCAGCATATCTTCTGCGCAGCAAACTCTAAAGGCTACACTCTAAAACCTATGTTCTAGAGGGCGCCCCACTTACGCAAGTTGATTCACGCAGCAGAAGTAGAGGCCATCAGACATTGGGGCTCGGGAGGCCTAGAGCCCAGGGTTTAGGGTTTAGTTTCTGGGGCTTAGGGCTTAGTCTTAAGGGTTTACAGTTAAACGCTTTAAGGCTTACTGTCCAGTGATTGAAGTTTTGGGGTTTACAGTTCAGGGTGCAGGGTGTAGGGTGTAGGATTTTGGGTTTAGATTTCAGGCTTCAGGGTTTTAGGGTCTACAGGTTCAGGGTTTTTAGGCAGACGCGAAATAACTGAGGCAGCATTGAATAGGAGGACAAGACGAAAATAGGGACAAAGGGAGAAATACACAAATATATCAGAGATGNGGCAGCATTGAATAGGAGGACAAGACGAAAATAGGGACAAAGGGAGAAATACACAAATATATCAGAGATGCAAAAACACGAGTACAGAGAGAGACGCGGACACATCGTCAGGACCAGACACGGAAGCATTAAAACGCAACGGCTAAAAAGTTTTAAACTACAGAAAAGTGTTGCTCTGCATGTACATATATGTCGAAAGAGAAGCATAAGCAAACAAAGGAGGAGCGAAAGAGAAACGGTAACAGGCAAAAGTTGAGCGGGGAAGGGGTGTTGAGTGCCTGCCTCTTCGATTACGGACCACAAATTCGAAGCACCAAGCATTATAATGGAGTAAACACACTCAGCGCTTCATGCATCAGTGTTATCAGTATTTCTGCCCTAAGCTTGAAAAGCAGCAGAGATGAGGACGATGCCTCTTGCGCGTTGTCTGTGTTCCGCGCGCGTTTTTGCACTTTGGCGCTTTCCTTGACTTCATCCCAACTTTTAGCATATCTGATGAAAACCCGTTCCCGGCCAAAAAAACGCTNGCGCTTTCCTTGACTTCATCCCAACTTTTAGCATATCTGATGAAAACCCGTTCCCGGCCAAAAAAACGCTGGTCTAAGATTAGCATGAGAGCTCCTCCGACCCGCAAGGCGCCGCAGCTTGACTTGGTGGCAAGCTGTTTTACAGGGGCTTGGTGTGCATCTACACTGGCTAGGACTTGTGTTGGGCAGCCGACTATGGCTCAGACAACTGCAGAGCCATAAAGATCATTTTGCTCTCCTTTGAGGCACCACAGGGTTACGTTGACGCCCTGGAAGATTTTTGCACGCGAAAGATACAGCTGTACAGCTAAAAGCCTAATCACGTATCAGCCCTTGAGAGTAGTTCATGACATTGGCTGTCAGCGTTCAGAACAGGAAGCACGGACTGCGAACGCGTAGCAGCTGGTCCTGTGCTGCAGCAGCTCTATGGTCGAGCGGGTGTGAACGCTTGCCCTCTCCGACCTCCGAAAGGCACCATCGGTGGGTACTTGTGCGCAACGCTGCCTTTGGCAGTACTCGGATCTGCTGCCTCTTGAGCTCGTGCCCCGGCCTCATCATGCCCGCTGTAGGACTGCCACACTAGGTGTGCAACCACAGCTACGTCTTGCGCCTTCATGAGTGGCCATCCAGCGTTTTTCCCCTATTCGCGCAAACGT
>NW_013571479.1:2890-3030 GCF_000499745.2 Eimeria mitis | reverse complement strand
GAGAGTAGTTCATGACATTGGCTGTCAGCGTTCAGAACAGGAAGCACGGACTGCGAACGCGTAGCAGCTGCTCCTGTGCTGCAGCAGCTCTATGGTCGAGCGGGTGTGAACGCTTGCCCTCTCCGACCTCCGAAAGGCAT
>NW_013571479.1:1849-2815 GCF_000499745.2 Eimeria mitis | reverse complement strand
AGGACTGCCACACTAGGTGTGCAACCACAGCTACGTCTTGCGCCTTCATGAGTGGCCATCCAGCGTTTTTTCCCTATTCGCGCAAACGAGTACAAAGCATGATGCCCCTTTCCACTCAGGCAGGAACGGCAGCCGCTGTGCCACACTGACGCCGTGGGCCACAGAAACCCATAAAAAAAAAGTAACTCTGTTGCCATGTGGCAACGGCCCTGCAAGCGCATTTGAAAAGCCATTAACAAACAACTCTCTCTTGGCCCTGACCGCGCAGACAAACCTGGGATGCCCTTTTTTGAACCCTGCGAAACGAAGCGCTTCGCCTTTTCGCGGATTGCGGATATGCGCGATGAAGGTGGGAAGAACGTGGGGATGCATCTCTGCTACGGGGCGTTGAAGCCAGCTTGTAGGGGTCTATTGGAGCATACCTCCGAGAAAGACGCAGCGTAGGGGATGAGCGCGAGCCCTGGAAGCTGTTCCCAACGGTTTTGCACCGTGCATCATCAGACGGAGGAGACTTCCTGCCGTCCCCCCTGAAGGAGCCTTTGTAAAGTCCTCTTTAGAAAACAAGCCTCTTTTTGCAAACGTGTTGCAACTTGCTGCCCAGATGCCGGCGCTTACATTGTTGCAGTTTAGACACAGAGACAGCGGCGAAGGCACACTCAAAGGCACGAATCTGCACTCTCAAACAGCTGGCGGAGCAAACGACAAACATAACTGCCAGCAGCATTCGGTATGAATACACCATGCAACAGGTTTTTCCGTAATAGTAATAATGCAAGTGTTCATCCCGTAAAGAACACCCTGCCCCCGCTAGTAAACGTCGTCGTGCACTTAGCTGATGTCAGCGTTCTACGGAAGCTAAAAAGCTCGTCTGTCTATCTGTGCAGAGTTTTGCACGCCCACATGGCCTTGCGGGAAAAAAATAGTCCAATGCAACAAAAAGTTACTGTTCCGCCTCCCCCTGTCATA
>NW_013571479.1:764-1749 GCF_000499745.2 Eimeria mitis | reverse complement strand
AACACCCTGCCCCCGCTAGTAAACGTCGTCGTGCACTTAGCTGATGTCAGCGTTCTACGGAAGCTAAAAAACTCGTCTGTCTATCTGTGCAGAGTTTTGCACGCCCACATGGCCTTGCGGGAAAAGAATAGTCCAATGCAACAAAAAGTTACTGTTCCGCCTCCCCCTGTCATCTACCCGCTTACTTCAGAGGAGGGCTTGCCCTCTCTATGGCGTCCTGTGTAGGACGTTCCTCAGCAACGCTCTGTGGATGCTAGAATGATGTTTTCTCTTAAGAGATCCGCATTCTTTTTTAGGGTGCGTGTTTTCCTCTCTCGAGGGGAACGCTTGCACTCTCAAAGATAATGCGGATATCATCAATCCCTCGGCAGGCACGCAATGCAAAGCACAACAGGCCCATTTTGCTGCATGCCACAACACTGTATACAATAGTTAACAGCTTGATCGGCCCTCAGAAGGCAGCCTGCACGTGAGTATAGACGAATCTTCCAACTTCAAACAGACGATGTTCCGATGTTCCACGGGCGAAGTGCCGCTACAACAGACAACAGCGCACGGAATCCACGGAGACAAAGAGCCAGTAGAGTAACATGCTTATTCAAGAATGGTGAGTCTATTCCGTCGTGCGCTCGTTACAGCGTTGTATGCGTAAAACCAACTGAGCAGGCAGACGCATACAGAAACTGCGGGCGATCATCTTCCGCGCAGCGTTGGCGGCAGGCGGCTGCACAGAAGATGCCATCTTATGCCCTATGTTTCCAGGTATAGGGCGAATATATTCTCCAATACTAAAGAAATATGCATGATCTTCACATCTGAGGAAGAAGACGCAGGTTGGAGTTCTGCCGGTGAGGCCACTGCAGACATACCGGCCAAGGCCATTGCAAGTTTGGACTGCGAGGCTAGCGGGTTGGAGCACAGGAGGAGCGCCCACTCCCAATCTACATTGAAATTCTAAAAAGGGGGCTTTAAACATATATTAACG
>NW_013571479.1:0-554 GCF_000499745.2 Eimeria mitis | reverse complement strand
TTGCGACGGTGCTTTTGGTCCTCCAGTGCTTCAAGGCAATCAAATCCGAGCAAAATCTGGGCATCTATGGAGTGAATAAGCGGAGGCTCGCGGAGGGAGCTCCAGGCTCATGCAAAGTAGGTTTTGGCCAACAAAAACAGCCCATCCATCGCATACCAAGGTCTAGACCGGAGGCGCCCAGATGCATGGGGAGATAGTGTATGCCTGCGGGTAGGTGGGTGACCGGTTCTCCTGAAGGGAACTCAGGAAGAATGCCCTATTGCAGGGTGACATGGTTATGGGGGATTCTGCCCACTTGTGAAGTCGGTTCGCTCCAGGGACATATGAGACCCAGGAACAACGGGCTCGCGTGCTGCTATGCTAGCAACAAGCTAGGCGCAGTTAGACATCGATATCACCGTACGCTAGCCTTTTCATGCTGCGAGCTCCACCGCTGAGACGGTATCCATAATGTTGGCTGATGGCCTTCACAGTGTCTTTTGCTTCGGTTGTTTCGACGATTTCGGATGCTGCAGCTGCCTTCTGGCTGTTCCAAATGAGTGGCAACAATAAGA
>NW_013571478.1:2598-6766 GCF_000499745.2 Eimeria mitis | reverse complement strand
TTTTTGATGCTTCTGCTGGGGTTCCTCCTGCTTTCTCTCCTGGGTTGCACTGACGGAGTTTTGTTTACGAGTATAAACTCATACATATGCTGGTGTTTCAGCTTATAGTTTTTATATTTATGGAGTCTTACATGTGGGTTTTCGTTGTCGATGCGGGCGAGAGTTTGCACGAAGCGGAGAGAAGTTGTTTTCTCCATAACTGTGTATGTAATATATAAGGGTTTCTTCTTTTCGTGTTTTCTTTTCGTATGAATGTAAGCTTATTCAAGGTGCCTCGCCTGTATCCATGAGCCATTTATATCCTTTTACGTCAAATTCCTTCATTGCTGATTCATAAAGTTGCAAGAAAACAATTTTCTGGCGTTCAGAGCCATCGGTAAGCCGCTCCATCATCTCCTCAGCGTTCGGCATCAACTTGAATTTTCGTGTTTCCGCATCATAAATCAGATCCGATGGAATTTCCGGCATTTGTTTCGGTAAAACTTCGCCATTTGTGAAGCATATAGAACCAAAAACGAGAAAAAAACACAAATATTTACACAAAACAGCAACGCAATGCATGTTGAACGCCACAAGGAAACGAGGGAAGAAAGCCCCCAAATAAATGCGCCTTTCTGCGCGATCTCCTCGATAAATAGAAATATATTCTATTTATATTCTATTAAACAAAATATAATACAATTTCCGTATATTTCAATTGCTGATCGTTTTCTACCCAAAACGAGAAAAAAATGCGCCCAACCAAACCGGCGAAGCTGCATGTACACCCGAGATCTCTCGGTTCCTCCCTCTATCTGCGGTGCTGCATACATCGTTACATAGTGAATGATATTTGTTTAATATATATTTAATTTCTGTAGATAACTTGAAAACGCCTCCTCAGAGAGCGAAGCATATGCCAAAGGAAAGCAGAGAAACTCCATTTATTGGGTGGAGCCTGACGACGGTTTGTTTATCCCTTTTTGCATGTTTTCACTCGTTTGCTTTCAGTATATATGTATGTTCAATACTTAGCTGCATATCCGTGCCCTCGGGCATCATTCTGAACTCTAAACCCTAAACCCTAAACCCTAAACCCTGAGAAACCCTACATCAACGCTGCGTGCTGCTCCAGTAGTCNAAAAAAAAAAAAAAAAAAAAAAAGAAAAAAAAAACTACGCTGTTTGTTTTCTTGTTATTAACTCGCGCAAAACTCTGCGCTGTTCGGCTGTCCAGTAAGTCCAGCAGACGACCCACCTCGTTTGCTTTCCCTGAAACAATTCAAATATCCTCAACTCCCTAGGATGCATCTCCCCTTCATCCTGTGCATCCGTGCTGCTGCAGTTGCTGCTGCAGTTGCTGCTGCAGCTGCTGTTGGTGCTGCTGCTGCTGGCGCCGTTGTAGCTGCTGCAGGTGCTGTTCGTGCTGCTGCTGTTTGTCGCGTTGCTACTGTATTTGTTGCTGCTATCATCGTTCCCGCTGTCGTTGCTGCTGCTGCTGCACTCGGTGCTGCTGCTGCTGCTGCTGCTGTTTTTGCTGCTGTTTTCGTATATAGATATCCAGTGCTGCATGTATCTATCCATAGTTTGTGTCTGCTGCCGTCCTACTTGTCTCATCCCCTGATGTATAATATTTTTAATTTGATTTCTTGTTGTTGCTCTAGCAACAAGCGTAGTAAACCAAAGAAAACGCCAAGCAAAGAGTTTACTTTCGGTGTACATACACCTGAGGAATGCTTCTTCTCCCCCCTCACAAACTAACTCATGCGCTCTTCCTGCTTTCTCTCTTCTTGGGTTTATACATACTGTCTCCTCACTATTATAAAAAGGAGGATTACATACAGAAGCAGAAAAAAGTTTATCTTCTTCTTTCACAATCCCCATAAATATATTTTCTTTCTTCGGCTGTAATCTCAGCTGTATGTACACCTCATACTTGTTTACACGTATATTCTCAGCAGCTACAGAAAGCGACAACTCAGAAATATCTGAACCTACAAAACACCAACCATAGTCAGAAACACCCAGCAGAGGGTACACACAATTCCCACCAACCCCTATATCCAGTACCCGTACATGGGGGCCCCTGGGGGGCCCCCCGTCTCCCTCCACAGGGGCCCCCTGAACCGGGGGCCCCCCGTGCTCCGCAGGGGCCCCCATTTCTCCCTCCACGGGGGCCCCCTGAGGCGGGGGCCCCCCGTGCTCCTCAGGGGCCCCCTGGAGAGGGCCCCCCCCTCCCTCTGCAGGGTCTCCCTGTTGCGGGGGGCCCCCAGGGGCCCCCGCTTGGTGTTCTGGTGGGGTTGCTGATGTTAGTAGGTAGGGGGCCCCCCCGGGTATGGGGGGCCCCCGGGGGGGGGCGAGGCCCTCTTGCGGTGAGAGAAGGTCAGCAAGGAAATGAATATAATTACTTCTGTTGGGTAGAGTGGGTATCAAGAGATTATGATGAAGAGGCAGAGAGAAATGTAAGCTGTACATACACCTGAATAAAGCTATACAGAGAGCTAGCTGGGACTCTTTTGTACTGAAATTATATTTTATTTTTTTGTTGTTTTTTTTGCCTTCAACTAAAATAAAAGGATACAACTCAGGGGCCCCCTCAGCAAGCTTAACAAAGTTTAGGGGGCCCCCAAAGAAACGAGAACGAGGATGCATCAATGCATTGTTATTGTTGCTGCTGCTGTAGCTGCTGCTGTTGCTGCTGCTGCTGCTGCTGTTGTTGCTGCTGCTGCTGCAGCCCCCTCGCCCTTTAAACCGCTTCCTGCGGCTGTTAAACGCTGCTGCTGACCCTGATCCATCTGCTTCTGCTGCTGCTGCTGCTTCTGCTGCTGCTGCTGCTGCTGCTGCTGCTGCTGCACCGAAGCAAGGGCCCCTATAGCGCTTTCCCCTAGCTTGGTTACCCTCAGGGGGGGGCCCCCAAGGGGCCCCTGACTCATCAGCCTCCCCCCCCAGTTCATAGGCAGGGGGCCCCTGCAGCTCAACTGAAGCGCCAGCAGAGAAGCCTTCTGCTGCTGCTGCTGCAGCAGCAACGGGCAACTCCCCTGCAGCAGCAGTAGGCAGCTCCGCTGCTGCTGCAGCAGGCAGCTCCGCTGCAGCAGCAGCAGGTAGCTCTGCAGCAGCAGCAGCAGCAGGCAGCTCTGCAGCAGCAGCAGCAGCAGCAGCAGGCAGCTCCGCTGCTGCACTAGCATCAAGCGGGTCTTCAGGGCGAGGAGATGAAGAAGCAGCAGCAGCAGCAGCATCAGCAGCAGCAGCGGCAGGAGCAGCAGCACTAGGCGCCAGGGGAGCAGCAACAGGAACAGCATCAGCAGCAGCCAGTGCAGCAAGGTTTTGCTTCGAAGCTGCTGCTGCTGCTGCAGTGTACACCTCGCTGCAGCTCCTGCTTTCGTTTTTCTCTCCTTGTCTGTCTGTTTCCTCTTCTGCAGCGGGGGGGCCCCCATGCAGGGGGCCCCCCCGAGAGGCCCCTCTCTGCGCCTCCGCTGCCTCCATGGGTACTACGGCAGCGAAAATAAATGTAAATGAAAATAAAAAAAGAAAAAAAAAAGAAGAAAATGGTTTATTAAAAGGGTGTAATAGAAGCCGATGCACTGCGGCTGGCTGTGTCCTGCTCGCAGCAGAGAGCGGCTGGTGAGCTGTATTGTATGAAATAAAAGAAAAAATAAAAAGAGAATTAAATAAAGAATTAAAAAAGAATAAACAATTCAAATATTAAACATAAAAATAAAAAAAAAATACATAGGATGCATCACCATGCTTCTCCTTATATATAAGAAGCCTGAGGAGGGTCCTTGGGGGCCCCTCTGGCTGCTGCTGCTCTTCTGTGCTGCACCACGCAGAAAAAAAGCAAAAAAGTATTTTAATTACTTCTTATATTAAATATAATTATATTCTTTTTCTTGTTTTGTTCCTTGCTGCTGCTGCTGCTGCTGCTTCGCTTCGTCAGCCCCGGCTCCGTGCACACGAAGGCACCCTCCTGCTACGCAAACCCTAAACCCTAAACCCTAAACCCTAAACCCTAAACCCTAAACCCTAAACCCTAAACCCTTAATCGTCGCTGAGCAGCGTCATAGCACCAGCGCCGAATCCACAAACCTTCAGAGTATCAACCCTAGGGTTTAGTGCTTAGGGTTTACTGTCAAGGGTTTAGGGTTTAGGGTTTAGGGTTTAGGGTTTCAGGCGCTGCAGCTGCGCTATCT